>NC_084904.1:3672379-3927655 GCF_949316345.1 Pungitius pungitius
TTTGCAGATGCTCTATGCAATACAAAAAAATGGCATAAAGGTTTTGGGCTAGAGGCAGCGCGTTACCAATTAAAGGGTTACTCCGAACATCCAGTACACAAAGAGCAGTATTAGTTTTCATGGCCTCCAGCAGACGACGAGCTCCTTCGTTGGACAGACCGCACCTCTGCAGGTCCAACGCTGTTCAACCAAGCACAAAACATACACAGCAACCCTGAGAACAAATTACTACGAGCAGAACGGAAACAAACGCAAACCAACGTCTCTCAAACCACGCGCAACAACTGACCTTTAACCCACAGGTCCTCCGCCATTTCATGTGCAAGAGCAGCGGCACCGCGGTCCCCGATCAATGTGTTACAGTTCAGGGTGACACGGCGGAGACCCCCCATTCCCTCAAACTGTGGCTTCCGATACCGCAGAGACTCGGCCCATGCAGTACCATGCCTCTGCATTCCCTGGTGCTGAGAATAAACAAATCATGCGTGTCATGCGCTCATGTGTATATCCATGTATTTTGTTAATACGGGTACATTTTAAGTTGGATTGGTGTGATAAAGTTATACAAATGTAATAACAGAACAGGAGATAGTATGGTTTGTCTTGAAAGGGACATTTCCCACCTTGATGATGTTGGCCATATGCTCTGCCCCTCTCCATGTAAGATTGCATCCTGTGAAATCGACTGTCCTGATGCTCTTGGAATACTTCACACTTTGGCAGATGACTGAGACATATGGAAAATGTCCCATGCTCACATACAGTACAATCCTTTGAAGGCTTTTGGAAAGAACACTACATACAAAATATACTTACCCTCTAAGCCCTCATCAGAGATTGGACAGTTAGCAAGAGATAGGTTTTCCAAGGAAACACTTTTTGAAAAACCCTGAAATAAAAAAGTAAATTTAGAAGTGTTTAGAAAAATACTAATGGCAATATTACATTGCATGTTATTTAGCTGACGCTTTTATCCGAAGCAACTTACAATTTCAACCATAAAGGATACAAACTCAAAAGAACAAAAAAAGTGCAATTTCATTAAATAAGCCAATAAAACTTGCTATAGCCAGTACAAGTATAACTTAAGTGCTACAATTTGTTAATGTGTTTAGTCAAGGCATAGTCTGATGTAAGCATCCCTCTAAATAACTAAACAAATAACGTTACAAAGGTTTAAACCTCACTGATCACACTGAAAATCATACTATTCAGCATATGTATTTAAAAATTGGAACCTTTGTTAAGGTGATGAGGTCCCGTTCTCTTAGTGGAAGTCCATTGAGCTGCAGGGTCTTAAGGTTGGAGGAGACCGTCAGACACTCTCTCAGGGCCTTGCACAACTTAAATGTCATGTCCTTAGAGCGAATGGCTGGGATCCTCTTCCGGAAGATAGACTTATAGTACCTTCTATCTGAAACTGGTGGTGATATGATTCATATTTTTAATGCAAAATACTATTTCCAGTTTAAAGGTTGAACTTTGTAATTTAGCTTATTCTCTACTTGTTCCAAAAATATAGAAATTCTCTTTTATATTTGGTATGAGGTTTATTTTCAGCCTTACCTGTGTCTCCAAATGACAGAGTAGCTTGGTGTGTGCTGCTTATTGCAATGTGGTGAATGTGCTTGTTGATGCAGATGGAGCTGAGGATGGGTGGCCAGTCGGTGAGTTTGACCCTGTCTCCATTAAAGTCGAGCATCCCTTTGTCGAGGTTCATCTTAACAGCCGGGAGAGGGACCGACTCCTGTCTTGCACAGGCATGGTCATAGAATGCCATGAAGTCCTGGGCGCCCCGCCGCCGAATGTGAACACTATCCTGAACCATCTTAGACCTAGGGGCAGGAATATAATCCCAAAACAGTGAAAGAAACATTTCACAAGGCAGAACAATTCAATGTTATAATAATGACGCCATGAGATCTCATTGACTCATTTGGTCACTGGGAAAACAGTTCAAAAACTTGAGGCATGTATAACGTTAGTCATATTTTAAAGAATGTTAGCAAATACTGGTGTTTCTTTTACAAAAAGATGATGTTCCCATGCACAGGTAGGGCAACACGATTTGACAGGTGTTACCTAAAATGGTAGATACAAATAGGGGCACATGTGATTTTAGTAACACATATTAGTGAGTACTAGTGAGTAGACCTGTCTGTAGAGCCCAACGCTAACGTACACCTCTATTGTCAGTGTTTCATCAATGTATCGGCCTTTCCTTCACGGCTGACTTCCCGTTAAAACTAACGGGACACATGTACCAGCGTATCTCCGCGAAGACGTTCAACATTACAGAAATGAATTGGGTGGGCTCGTATTGAATAGAAAAGCACTGTGTGATAGTAACATAACACACGCTAGAAGCGTTAGCAGGCTAAGCTCCTAGCAACCGTTTGTAGTGAAGGAGAGTTGCAGAAGCTGGGGATGCTATCAAGCCGTTTCAGTCATTTTCTCCGATTTATTTTCAAATTAAATTTACTACAATTCAAACATTTTTTACCTTGCACATATGCCTGAAGGCTGTATGGTTAGTTGCTGTGTTATCTCGGTTGTGGTCGCCACAGTTTGACAACTTCTGTTATTGTTTGTTGGTGACGTGAGGAGCGCTCAAAAGTGGCGCTGTGGCGTCAGTTCAAGCCACGCCCACGTGTATTATTCGCTTATACTATGTGATAGAGCGCTGCTGCCCCTACTGGAGCGGAGGCACAGGCTTTCATGACTGAAACAATACTACTGTCAGCAACTACACGTTTTACGAGTCCACGAGAACACATGCAGAGACAAGAACGCATATTGAGAAAAGGTCATAGACAACTGGTCTTGTAAATGATGGTGGAACGCTGACTAATATACATTTTCATTTTCAGGATCATTGGATGAAATTGTATAATTTTTATTTAACATTTTTTCTGCACATGCATATTCGCATATGTGTTTGCACAATGCACTGTATTTACTATATATGTAATTATTTATTATGAAATCGCATGTATTTTATTATAAACAGTTTTTCTTCTGTTGTTGTGCTTCTGTGACATGTGTATTTCCAATAAGGTATTCTATAAAAGTATGTTGTCTTGATGAACACATCAGAACAAACCATCACATTACAACACCAAACACACGAAAAAGGACTTTTATGGAGGTCTATATTATCCAAATGGAGGAGTATTTCGACAAACGCCCTATCCAAAGTGAAAAAAGTATGGTGGAAGCCCATTGGTCAGCACATGTGTCAGTCAAACGCCTTGTTGCTCTTTTCCAGTAATCCCAACCTCCTCTAAATTTATTGGGAATGATTTTTTAACAACCGCACATGATAGTCCAGCACAAGGGGCAGGCTTTTTAAGAACTTCAATATTGGATATATTTTGCCGACGTATTTAACATCACCGAAAAGGACTTCTTGCCACAAGAGAGGTAATTCTGTTGTTATTTGTGAACTTTTAACGCTAGTCCCTGTGGGGCAGCTAACGTTACTGTAGCTAACGTTAGCCGTGTTTTTCCTAACATCAGTGGCCTCTAATGCGTGTGCGTGTGGCGGGGTGCTGGCTGCCAAGATCATTTTACATTTTTGACATTTAACACAGAGCCTCCAATTCGCGAACGATACCATGTTGTTAAAAGGCTCCCCAACCCCGCGTTATCCCCGTGCGTCGGTTGTTTACGACGGGACGTGTAACGTTAAGCGTTTAGCTGCGTAACAGCAACGGGAGTCATGCTGCCCCGTGGCCGATGCTAACGAGCCATGTTGGGATGGGTCAGTTTGGGAGACCCGCAGTATTCTCTGGAGGCGCAGGATCAGATATTACACAAATACATGTGGTACAAACAGGCACATTTATTATTATATTATTATTTTATTTTATTATTTAACGTTATTTGTGTGATATTCTGACCAACAAATTTCCTAACATGCTGATATCTATCTATCTATCTATCTATCTATCTATCTATCTATCTATCTATCTATCTATCTATCTATCTATCGTCTTCTCTCCTAACAGACTAGGACAATGTTACACTTTGTGGTGAAGTTTGAATGCACAGGAGACGTTTTTTGAGATGTAAACGTGACGTGTGTTCTGACAAATATATTCCATAATCTAACCATACTCAATAGTTGGCAACCTTTACAGGTAGAAATGCATGTATTCGTTATTATAGTATGTACACATGTTTTGGTTTTAATGCAGATTCAGAAAATGTTTGATCAAATATGTATCTTATTACCCCTTTATTTTTCAGCAAATGAAACTAAAGTTGTATGTGTTGTAGTGTCTCCACACTGTTTTTTCACTTTCACTTTATTTTTGCATTTTCAACAGACCGGGTACACACACATCCATATATGTGTGTGTGTGTGTGTGTGTGTGTGTGTGTATATATATATATATATATATATACATACCCGTAGGCACCAGAAATAAAGAAAATTGGGGGAAAAAAAAAAAAAGGGAAGCGGGGAAAGAAGGGAGGGAGAAAAGAAAGTATGTGTGGGGGGATTCATTATCTCAAGTAAATTAGAAGCAAAAAATATAATATGGTATTTGTCAATTGAATTACACCCCCTCCACCCTCTAACCTCCCATTGCTAGCAAGATAAATATCATAAACGATTACAAGGAAAGGCAAGGAAGGAAGGAAGGAAGGAAAGGAAGGTTGGTTGAGGTCCGAACACAACACACACACACACACATCCGCCCACTCAGAGGAATGAATGTCCCGTCCTCACTGAGGTCAGAGCACACACTCTGGTTTCCTCACCCGGCTTCTAACTTAATCTCACTCTCGTCCGGTCTTCTCTCCCTCTTTCTCTTCCCTCCCATTTGAGGGTCGAACATAATTAGCAGCCTCTTTAGCTCATGTTTCAAAATGTCACTGCACTTCTATACCAAACCAGAGGCCCTGTGCGCTTAGTTCTTTCATAGCGGCGGTCATTTTATGGCAGAGTACTGAGACTACTTGCAGGGTGTAGGCCGAGGACAAACAAACAGTTTTTTCCTGGCTTTGGCTCCAGCTGCCACCTCAACAGAGGTTTTGTTTTCAGTTTAAAAAAAATGTGTTTGCGATAGTAAGGTGCTGAAAGGTTGGTGGCTTGACTGTGAAGATAACATTGCTACCACTGCCCCTCAGTGCTTATGTCAAACTGAGGTAGTTCAATTAGGTAACTCCCAATTAATTCTATTTTTGTCCCGCCTTCGTCCACAGCGATGTTTAACATTCCCCTTTTATACTTGACTTTAGACGTCTTTTACACTGAAGCCTGGCGATTGATTGATTGACCATTAATCCCGGAGCCAAGCAAACGTGTATCTTGTTTGTGCGTGCCAGTCGGTTCTCACTTGCACAATCACTGGACCGTGTGTTGCGCGTCCTGTCTGGACGTGCAACACCTGTCAGCCAAGACGCCCCAACGGTTTGGCTACAGAGGAAATATGGGGGACAAATGAGTCCAGCACGGCGCTGTTTTGTTGTGTGAGTCCTTTCTGACCTAAAGTAGAACGACTGCAGGTGTACGGATGAGGTTTGGCCTTGGTTTTTAAGTGACAGCATGCTCCATGTTGTTGTTTTTTTGTAGTGTGTGGTCACAGTTGTTACCGCTACAAGGACAGCAATCAGAGCCCAGCAGATAAATATTGATTTGCGTGTGCATTTGTAGCTATCAGTTTCTTGGGGAGGTTTCCCAGAATCCGTGGCCATTCCCCCCCCTCTTCCCATCAGTGCACTATGTTTCTTTTCTATTTTTTTCTTTTTTTGCAGGACACCGATGGTATAAGAATATATTGAAGGTTAAATGTTTCAGTCTGGAGCAGCAGTTGGGAAAATCTTTAGGACCGCATCGGGCTTTTTTGTTCAGAAACATTGAATCCACGCTGCTGTATTTGTGTTGAGTTGTGCCTCTGAATTCCATGTGGAGGTGAGGATTTGTGAAGCCATCCACACACCAGAAGGCTGTTAAAACCCAAAGCTAAATGTCCTTGTGTGTCTAGTTATTGTGCACTGAAAACAAGATCACATTTTTAAATTCAATTCATGCCTTAGTTTCATTTGCTCTTTTGAGACCATATGTGAAACCACTTTGGGAGTCACATTCCAGGTTTGGGACTCCTCCCTTATTTTTGCTGCTGCAAAACGTTCTTAAAGGAAATGAGAATTTACTACGCGGTGCTCTATGGACTTCTTAAGATGCTCCTTTATGCTTCGGAAACAGGTGGTCATTTAGCTATTTCAACCCAATTTGCTGTTGTTGTTTTTTTTTGCTTGTTGGGAACATTCCTTGGAATACTTCTTTATCTGCGCAGAGTCTTGATAGGAATGGAACAAAAACAACTGCTGGTATTGAGCAATTGAGTGAGATAAGCAGTGTGTGTCTGTCCTCATTTCCCACTGCGTAAGCATTCTCTTATCTCTCCCACCAGTGTTTAGTTTTGCGCAGTACCCCCTCGCAGCTCACTGCAAACTGGTTTCTGTTGGGATGGCGGGACTCTTCTGTTATCCAAAAACAGGATTTGCTGGTGTTTTTGGGTGTGTGTGTGTGTATTCTGCATTGAGGGCAATTTAATGGGCTTGGTGGGACTCTGGTGCATTTTATCGAGCTACCGCCTCGGCCTGTCCCAACCTGTCTCCAGACAAACTGCACTGCAGCTTCTTGGTCACAGGCTTAACACACGCTAACGGGTAGTTAAGTACACGGAACGGTCCCACGCAGGCTCATCGGGGCGAGCCACAACTATTGCCACACCTCATTTTGGGGAGTAGTCCTGTTTTTGTGATGTGGTCACATCAACGACCAGTTGGACAGCGACCCGACCTTACGTTCTCCAGCTACGTGTTCTTGCAGTCAACCCAATTGTTGTTTCAGTATGGCAATCTCTAGTTTAAAGTCATGATGTTCATCAAGTGCAATAACGTCTATTTAGAGCCAAGTAGACCATGAAGCAGAGTATGCTCTTACTTCTGGCCAGAAAGCAGGCGTGCCTCTTTCGTTGTTATACATTTGCACAAGAATCGGAGCTGGCGGGAATTCAGAACGCAGCTCTTCCCGAGAAACTGCTCAGGGAGAAGAGTATACCGGAGGACTTGTGGTTTTCACACCAAGATTTATTTTTTTCCTCTTTTCCTACAGGTCGCCTGACTCTTGCCTCCTAAATGACTCTGCTGTAGTGCAGAGGAACGCCACCTCAGTAACATCGGCCAGCGGACCGCCATGTCTCACTCAAAGCCTAACTGGAGCCCCATCTGGCTCACCTGTGTCCTCGTGGGCCTCACGGCTGGACACACTCTCGCCAAAGAGGGTAAGAGACAAACTACAAGAAGGAAGGAACTTCTCGAAGCAACGCATATATAGTCCGCTGAGTACTGAGGTTACAATTGCTTATTATTGTCCCAATCTTTTTGTTTTCTTCTAGTCCCTGCGGTACCCCAGCAGGTAAAGCTGTCCCCTGACTTGTCCACACAGCAACTGTCCATATCCTGGCTGGGAGGAGCGGCGGCAACCTTTGACCTCTTGATTCTGAGAACTGAAGTCAATGAAACGGTCTTCTACGTAAGAGCTCATCTCTGTTATTTAATTTGTGCTGATACTTCCCTTATTGCACAGCTTTTTTTGTCAAGTGAGAGAAGGGTTTTTCCTGATCTGTTGTATTTGAGATTTTGCCACACATTTTAATACTGTGTAACAATTCAGTACAACAAGACTCTTTTCCTGCTTGAGCTATGACTGTGATAGCCAACAATCATCCACCCGCTTCATGTTCCATCTCCCGGTGCATCGTCCTCAGGAGACGGTGTCGGCGTCGGTGAACCAGGAGAGCGGGCGGCACCAGTGGGTCTGGACCTCCGTCGAACCACTTGAGTGCACATCGCTGTCCGTCCAGATCCGCTCAAGAGACGGACAGACCACAAGTGACTGGAGCAGCACGGAGGTCCTTCAAGGTCGGAGCAGTAGTATTCCTGACCATAGGGCAGCAATAATGGACTGCTACTGTCAATTTGGGATTATTAACTCAAATTGTCCTTTGTCTCTGAAAGCTCTTATTCACACCCAAACAAATGACTTGGCTTTACACCCAAGTATAGGTAGATCTCTATTTATATCTCCATCTCTCTTTTTGCAACGTCTTTTCAGGAAGAGATCTCCCGAGCAATGGGAAAACCTCCATGTTCCCCCAGGACCCGGTCGTCCCCGTGGGGTCCAACACCACCTTCTGCTGCATCTTGGAGGAGAGGAAGCAGTTGGATAAAATCGTATACAACTACTCGGTCATGCACCCGACGCGACTGAGCAGGCGAACTTACTCCATTACGGCTGTGAACCAGGCACCGTCCAGCAGTGCTGGAGTCAACGTCATCTGTTACGACAAGCCGGGCAAGAACATGGCCGGCACCGTGGTGTTTGTCGGATGTAAGAGGATTTACTGTCGACATAAGAGCTGAAGTGAGAATGGTTGTCAGATGGGTGAATGGGTCTCCGAGTGACCGAGAGAGGGAGGGAGTGAGTGTGATGTTGAGGCTGGGAGATTTTCTTTACATCTTGGTAGTTGCATCTGTCCATGTGTACTCGATTTATGTACGTACATGATTACCCCATTGAGTTTCCACACGTCGCCCCGTGTCACCAGATCCACCACTGCCCAGTGATTTTGTGTGCGAGACTCATGACTTAACCTCAGCCGTGTGCCGGTGGAAGGAAGGACCAGACACGATCCTGGTTGGCAAACGAAAAACACTCTACACGCTGAACAACAGGTACCGCAGTCAAACACCGAGTGCTCAACTCAAACTAAAGAAACTGGCCGTAACCCGCCCCGACACATGGTCGAGTGGCAGAAAAGAAGGACTCCAGCTCGACACATCCCTAAAGACCGAGGTTTCATAACGGCTCACAACCTGCAAAAAAAGCACGACTAATAAGGACAGTAGTTTCTTAATAGTCTTGCTGAAATCCAGTCTTTGCTCTTCTGAAGTCCCGTCGTCACACTGAATCGCGCGTGCAATAGTTGGTTGGAACCAGCCCCCTGCCCCCCCCCCTGTGTAGTAGTGCAGTCCACTCCACAGATCAACGCCAACTAACAACCCAGAAAACATGTTAAATTCTTACTGATTCTGTAGCTGACATCGATCTAAAGGACCATGAAATAGGATGAAGGTAAAACACAGTAAATTGGAAGGGGAAAAAAATGAAATTATATTCTTTGGAGGGAGGGGGGCAGATTCACAGCAATACCTTGACAAGCCAGGATGTGGTTCATTGTCGCTCTGCTTCTTAGAAAATAAAGCAAATATTGTTTTCATCCTACAAAAAAAATCCACAAGGTTGAGCAGGGATGGCGAGCGAGATAATGCACTTAGTACTTAGTCTGAGTGACCACTTTCCCCATTAAGCATAGTGTACTGGCTGTCTGCCAGACCGTCTGATGGCCGACCTCAAGACGAGTCCCATTATGAATGTGTTTGTACTCGCAAGGTCAGATTCAGTCATGTGGTTACTTTTTGTGGTGGTTTGGATTTTCACACTGCTGGTGAATCTACTCTTTTATTTTAGTTTTGACGTGCGTTCTATTTATTTTTTGCAGGCGCTGTGATGGGAGCAGCACGCAGAACAAGTTTGTAGAGTGCAGCGATCCCCTGTGGGAGGGGAACTGGACACTGGTAGCGAAGAATCCTCTCGGCCAGTACATCCTCACCGACGCTGCTGAGCTCAGTCGCAGAGGTCGGTGTTTCACCCTCGACCTTTCCACCACCAGCGGGAGAATTTGAAAACACGCATATAAATAAATAAATAGAAAATAACATCCAGCACACTGAATACTGTTTCTAATTTCCTCCCCAGTGCATCCAACAGCACCAGAGAACCTGAACTCCGTTGTCTCTCCCTGGAACGCCACTGTGCGCTGGGGTTGGAGGTACAACAGCTATTCCTCTCTGGCTCTCGTCTGCCAGACGGAGCTCACGCCCAAAGACAACCCAGCAAAGGTCAGTTGTGTTGCAGTGCGCCAGTCGTTATTCCTGTTGTTCCGTCACATTTCACATGACAGCAGGCTGACGACCGACCGTGTTCACTCTCTGCGAACCAAAGCGTGCATGTTATAGCAGGCGAATGCATCGCTCCTGATCTACCAGTAACAAAAATCTCCTACCAGCGGTCCCAGCAGACCTCCTCCGGTTTGGACCTGCGCTCCATGACGCTGTTGGACCTCTATCCCGATGAGGAGTACAGCGTTCGAGTTCGCTGCGGTGCACAGCACAATTTCTGGAAGTGGGGAAACTGGAGCGAGACGATTTCCTTCAGAACCAACACTTATGGTAAAGGGTTTATTCGTGGTAACTATGGGTCACAAAAATCCCAAACCCCAAATTGAAGGAAAAGCAGCCAATTCTCGCATTTTGGAAGCTAGAACTAATTAATATTTCATTATTTCTGCCGTTCCGTAAATGGTCTTTAGATAAATGGGGATAGGATGACCCTGAGCTGTCCATATTTAATGACTTGCATGCTGTTATAATCCTAAATGATGAGTATTAATTGCTGTGAAGTATAAATAGAATGTAGTATTTTCAGTTTTTTGATTCAATAATAAGCTTTCAAGCTCAAAAGATTATGATTTTATTCTTTAGCGTTTATTATTTCTTTTGCTCAAATATTTGTTGGGAATTGCAATTAGATTATTTATCATATCTGTGATCCATTTTCTGATTTTTAATATTTGTTTTCTTTTCTCAGCTCCAGAGGCTCCAGATGTGTGGGTGTGGATGAACAAAGACGACACTGCACAGGTCATTTGGAAGGTAGGTTTTAATTCTGTATGTCTTTGAATTGTTTTATTTTTGATAGTATTTATTTACAATTTTTTTTAATTTTTACTACAAAGAGCACAGATTTAATCAAATGTATAGACTCCTCCCGAGGTTCTTCTATTTGAATTTGTTGTTATGCTTTCCTTCTTCCTTTTACTCTCCTAACCTGTTGTGAATAATCATACAGTGACCACCACCTTCCTTTCACTTGATTTCTTCCAGCTTCTGACACCAAGACAAAGCCGTGGTCCGATCACGGCTTACGAAGTTACTCTGTGGAGCCCCGAGGAAAATCTCCAGCGCACAGCATCCATTCCCCCGGACACTTCTGCTTATTTGATCAACCTCACGCAGATCACGACCCTCGGCAGCGACAAGATCACGGCCACCGTCGTTGCGAGGAACACCGGTGGGATGTCTCAACCTGCGAGTGTGCATATACCACTGCGTCTGACAGGTACGAATTGGAATTGGAGTGAATATTCAGATGGGGTACACATTGTATATATAACCCGTTGTTATGCGATACACATTAATTACTTACCGTTGACTGTTATTTTATTGAGTGTTAATGCAGTTTTTAAAAATTATTATTATTATTATTAACTCGAATGCCTGTGCTGCAGTGTTTGCACAAATAAAAGTGCAATAGACTACTTATGAATTCAACATTGAAGTTTGTGCATTACCTGCATATGTGCGTATTAGTGCGACAGGGAGTTTGCATATGGGGCACAGATGCAACGGACACCGGTAATGATGCATTCCGAGTAAGGATATAGATCTATAGCACCAAGCCTTCTTCATTGCTGTATGCATGTTTTTTTTTCCTCTCCAGATGTGGAACCCAGTTCTGTGTCCAGGCTCGTTTATACAAACGGGGGCTTCCCGCTGTCCTGGCAGCGGGACGACTGCGCCACCTGTGCTTATGTGGTAGAATGGTACAATGCCAGCCAGAACTGCCCTGTGGGCTGGATCAAGTTGCCCGCCGGAACCACTACAGTCTCCGTTGAGTCAGGTATGCCGGCAACAAGGCCTCCACTTTAAGCATGTTTTTTACAGCGGTGAGAATAGGATACAAACTGGACTGGATTTGTCCCCATGTTATTCTTGGCCATGGGCATTGTTTTGGATAAAAACAAAAACTTCTCATTGCCTTCAGCCGACTTCCGTCCAGGTGTGATGTACATCATCTCCCTGTACAGCAGCACCTCCGAGGCCCCCGAGCTGCTGCAGCGCTGGCAGGGATACATCCAGGAGCTGGGTGAGGAGAGCCCGACGTTGTAGCAGACGCATCGACTTCATCGACTCTCTGTAATGCCTCCCACCCGTCGGTTTGGTTCTCCCACAGTGCCGTCCAGTTCTGTCGCCCTGTCAACAACCCAGCAGGACTCTGACATTCTCCTGGCCTGGGGAGAGATCCCGCTGGTCAACAGAAGAGGCTTCCTCCTGGGCTACAACATTTACATCAATAACGGCTCCCAGCTCACGCTTCTCGGTAAACGTATACACAAACACCTGCAGGATTTCGCTGACCCATTCAGCACAAAGCGTTTTCTTTCCTGTTTGAACTGGCACGTCTTCATTTTGTCTCTCTTTTCTTTCCTTCAATTCACCCTGTCCTTTGAACAGCCAATCTGACAGACCCAGAAAGTAAGAATTACACAGTAAAAGGCCTCTCTGAAGGCTCCTACAAGTTTACCGTCAAGGCCTACAACTCAGCAGGAGAGGACACGGGCGCCACCGCCTCCATCCTGCTGGAGCCGTACGGTTAGTGAACGTGTAGTTATGTGCGTAGCTCCAACTGGTCATAAAAAATTGTTTTGATCTACAACCATTGCTTTTTATTGCATGACACAAAATATGCCTGGATTAATAGATAGTATATGTTGCTTCTAGTGTAATAAAAAGTTATCCCGTTGTCTTGTCCAAACAGCTGATTGGCTGATACTTGAAATCTTTGCTTCCCTGGGAATCACATCCGCGTTCCTGCTCATCGCCACCATCTTCTGCTATAAGAAAAGGAAATGGTGAGAGTGTTTGGCTCCTGCCTCGTGTGTGTTCTAGGAATAGTACATGTTTATAGCTCCTGACATCTACCACGTGGGTAAAAACCCAGTGTAGGCTACACTGTAGGGTTGTATTTTCATGCCGTTGCTATTTGCTATTTGCTGCCTGTCTGACTGGATAGTCAGAGGCCTTTAACTGAGGCGGCAGTTCTATTTGATGATATCTTAAAGTGTCATTCTCTCCCGTCACCAGGGTGAAAAAGGCTTTCTATCCAGACATACCTGAGCCCAAGCTGCCCGGTGACTGGTCTCGGGCACAGGTACGGTATAAGTCTCAGTCAATATGAGAAGACTACGAGGCGGTCGCCTCCCGTTAAAGCGCACTCAGCGGAGTGTTCTAACACGCTGTGTGTCTTACAGGGGCCGCTGGATGTGAAGCCATCCCCCCACAGTTTGGTCCACATGGTGGACAGGCCCGAGTGGGATTCGAGCAAAGAGGCGCTCGTCGTCATTCCCGAAGAGGAAGAGGACGAGGACCGGCTGGGAGACGACACCGACGAGCCGGCTTCACTGCGCTACTACCATCACGTGGTGGACGAGCGGCCCATAAGACCCCGTTTCCCCGACTCCTCGGCTTCCTCCGCGTCCTCCGCGTCCTCTTTGGAATCGGCGCGCACCGACGTGACATACACGGGGATCCAGACCTCGGGGTCTTCCTTGGTCTTCCAGCCGGATGCGGAGGGCTCTTCCGAGGTCCCCCAACCCCTGGCTCATCCGTCCTTCTGCCGAGGTGAGGGAGGCAGTGGAGGTGGTGGTTATCGGCCCCAGATGCAGTCCAGAGCCCAGAATGACGACACGGGACTAGCTTCTCCAGAGCCTGCGTTCGAACCCCAGGCAGCCAGCGCTGGAGGCTACAAACCCCAGAGCTCCTGGCATTTTGACTCCCCCGTGGGGGGCGGGGAGAGCGCCGGCCTGGCCCCCTCGCTCGGGTCCCCCACCTCAATCGCTTCCACTCAGTTCCTCCTCCCTGACGGTGAGGAGCACGCAGACGAGAGGCGACAGCCGGCGGCGGCTGCGGCGGCGGCTTGGTTCACCAACCTGCTGTCATCCACTAAACCATGAGATCATCTCTTGTCCACCACTACCAGGCTGGCCAGGAGGGGGGGAGGGGGAGGGGGAGTTTATCTAGTAACCTTCTGATTCCTTGCTGTTACCAGTGTCGTGCATCAAACAAGCCTCAGCCATACAGTCTTGTTTACCCCCCCCCCCCCCCCCCCATTTGCCTAGTACTACTATTCGTACAGTTGTCCTTTGAAAGCAGCTTTATAGCAGCTATTGAAGATGCTTCTATATCAAAGCATTTGTTTTTCCCGTCCATACCTCTTTTCCAACCATATTTATCGGACCCCTGGTGACCCCCCTGAATCCCCATGATACGCAATTGCAGCCGCTCATTTTTGTCCCCATTTTATCTTGCATTTCAGAGGTCAAAAAAGAAAATGAGACGTTTTCCAACCTAATGACAGAAGTGTAAAAATAAGGGACAGTTTTAATTTTTGGATCAACACTACAAGCGGTTTACAGTTGCAATGTCTCCTGATGCTCCTCCGTCAGGATTACCTTGCTTGTTTCATGACAGCTGATGAGCTACTGAAAGGACAAAGATGAGTTCAAAGTGTAAGGGTGGTACTCTCGTGAATCAAAACCAAAGTTTCTCCTGTCGCTACGGACATGATCTATTTTTCACATATCGCTGATGAACAGTGAGATATCAATGGAAAGATGTATTTGTGAATAAGAGCAGTGATTATTTTACACAGACACTGGAGTGGTGCTGTCTGGAATTGTGTGGGGGATGAGCCCTAGTGGATAATTACACTGATATAAGCTAGAACGTGAATACAAAACTGGTGTAGTTAAATTAGCAAACACACTACTATTTTCATTTTGGGTGTTTTTTTTTTTTTTTTGCAGTGTTTTTTTTTCTTTCCTGTTGAGAAATACTTTTCACAATCAGGCCAGTGTTTTTATTTCTATTGTAGCTCTGTGTCCTTTAAGTTGGGGATTGTTTTAAACAAAGTATGAGTATTCACTTAGATGAGTAATTAAAGTGTCCGATTGCCTCGATAAATGCTTCCAGGCATTCGCACCACGTCACCTCTCACACACGGCCTTGCTCCTAAATGTTTATATGTAATGGAAAAAAAATGTTCAATAATATAGTTCAGAAATGTATTTTATTGGCACTGAGCGCTACGTACAAAGGATGTCTGTTTTAATTCATTTTAGCAGGCGGAGAAATGTCTAAACGTTGGTAACATTATATTTTTGGGTTTGAAAACATGTTTTTCTTTGGTCGCTCTTTCTTTAAACTCCGAGGTGGCAGATAATGCATTTGATGTTGATTTGCTACGCTTGAGTGCTTTTTTTAGCTATTTGTCGGGGCGGGATGTCATTTAATTGCACATTTTCTCCTGAAGCCTCCTTGTACATCTTGTTACTGGAAGAAAGGGACAATGGGGAACGTTTTAGGCTGCGATGACCAGTGCAGTGAGGTTCCTGTAGTTCGAATTGGACATAAATGTGTAGGAATATTGGTCGCTTGACAGCACTTGGGCACCTCCTGTAAAGGTGCAAAATACAGGCCACTAATGGCCAAAGTAGACTGCCCACACTCCATCTGCGCTCCACTCGTGTGTGCACATTGCGGCGGTTGAGGAAGCTCCATTGGCTCGGTTTCCCTAAAGCATCATTAAATCATCCATCTTGAGATCGGGGTGCCAGCGATAACCAGGATATTTGCTTTCTGCATTTCAGAGGCAGGCCCCTGCTGACCTATGTGGCAGCCTTTTGGTTTTATATTTTGTCAGTGCCTTGAGATGAGAAGCTTCAAGTAAAAACCACTGTGACGGGAATGTTTATTAAGACCGTTTTAATGGATGGTTCCAGTGATGACAGGCAAGCAGTCCTCGTTGATTGTCGTCTCTTTGTCTCTGTGTTACTGATCTGGAGGGATCAATGGGGGGGAAAAGTATTTTAAAAGAACGAGGCTCGTCCTGAGCAAACCAACCAGCTGTATTGGGAGATTGGTGATGGCTTCATAAGAGTTTAAAATATGGCTGCAGATTGTTTTTTCCTTTGGAGTCTGCTTCCTCAAACAAGCACGACTTTGGGGAGTAACCTACGAACGCTATGTGTTGCATGCTTTCCCCAATCTTGATTCGGATTCACCAAGCAGCACTTTTCCATTTTTCTCAATCTCTGTGTTTATACAACTAACTGTACGTACTTGTCATTTTCTTCTGTTTGTTTCCATCTTGCAGTTAGAAATGATATTCCCCACGCTGCAATGGTGACCGCACAGCTTCCCTTTAGAGAAGGGAGGCAAACGCTTGGGTTCGCAACACTAGATGCATCGAGTCCTACAAAATGTAGAGGCATCAACCTCTGACTCTATTGTTGCTGAAACACATTTAAGCTTTTTGTGTGTCTGAAAAATCGAATCGAAATGGAATTGCGATCCTGTCCTTAAAAGTAAAAGAGTCTGCGTTGCATCTTTATCTCATTACTGCAGTGTTGCTCAGCCAGACACGTTATAAGTAAGAACCACGCAGGCTCAAACGTGGAGACCGCTGACATACAATTATCCTTACGTTTTTTTTTTCTTTTTTCGTTCCCATTGTTCATGAATGTTTTTAATTGGATTTACTGCGTAGAACATAACAATGCTGTGCTTTACACACAGCGCGTACTTGCTCCTTCACACATCTTTATCGCTGGCCTAAGCTCTTTTTACAAGTTGATGCATGTCGTAATAAAGTACTAGTTAGAGAACAGCATCTCCTGAATCTTTTTAACTCCATGTTTACGTTACTCCATTGCTTTAAAAGACTAATACAGACTAATGTTGTGCATGAAAACATAACTAAAGTATTGTGCACCTGAAGATTTATTTTTCACATAAAGGCTTTAAATTCTATGATATTTTGCAGATTATTTCGCTATCGATTGAATGACAGTGAAATGCTTCTGAGTCCATCCATGAATGTTAATACTAATAACACAAATTTAATGGAACTTGTTTTTGTGTCAATAAAGTTATCTGTTTGACCATTTGTGAGTGCTTGATAATTGCACTGATTCAATCACTTGAACTCATTTGGTCTCCGTGGGGGGGGGGACATCAGTCCACTACCTTTCATTATTTTATTAATTCATACACTATAGACAATGTAAGAAGGTGCACAAAGACATTTCAGTAAATGTGAGGCTGTAATATTAACCACAATGCAGCAGAAACGCCTTCTGGTTGCACAAACCTTGCATTTGAATGCACTTCTTTTGTTGCCAGGGACCTCTTTCAGTACAACCCATTGGGGATTTTCTTTCTATCCCTAATTAGTGCGGGGTGGCTGCAATGAAGTGTTGCTAAAAATACATTCGTCCCTGCTGACTTTCTGAAGTGGGGAATTGTACTGGCCCTGGATCAGCTTTCAGTTATTGCATCCCTGCGGTTTTAATTTGGGTGCAGAAAAGAGATCTGCTACACGGACAGCAGGGCCCGCCCACTCTCGCGAGTTTCTCCCTCTCCTGAAGCGCGCGACTCTGTTGACTTGTCACCATGGCAACAGTGCACCGCTGGGGTTTCCGCCGCCTCTTGTTTTACAGATTTTATTAGCGGGGTAAAGAGTCATAGTATTACCTGCCATCATTGCAATTACTATCATGTAACGATAGTTCCGTGTGTTATTCCGAGCAAAGCTTTGAATTACGAAGATGTCGGATTTTTTGTGCAGGTGGCTGAACGAGGAGCTCGAGCTGTCACAAGCTGTTGGTAAGTGAGACTGAAGTCACTGCCCGTGTAGCCTTAGCTAATGCTACATACAGCTTAGCTTCATCATGCTAACTCGCTGGTGGAGTGTGTTCACTGTTGGTATGAGGTAACCCAGTGAGCACAATACGTCATTTCAACGTTGAAATATGGTTGAAATTGTTACAGAATCTGAAAATGAAGTGCCAATGATTCCGAAAAATGGTTTACAAACACACAATTCTAAACTAACTGGTTCATGTTGTTGCTGCACTTATAATTTCATAGTTTATTTTCACAAAATGTATTTTATTTTTGTATTCTGTTTTGTATAGGAAAAGTGTTTAGTGTTATATTGATATTAATAAATACAAATTAATCAAATGTGTTGTCTTTGTTAAGGGCTGTTGACATGACAACTGACTGTGTGTAACTTGTACTTTTCCAGCGAGCAGTTTATTGTTGCAAAATGGTTTAAACGTGAAAGTTGTTTCAACGTCTATTCGTAGACGTTGAAATGACGTCTATGTTTAAACACTTTTTCAACGTGATTTTTAATATCGGTGGTAAACGTACAAATGTGGACGTCATTTCTTTTTGAACCTATAAAATGATGCTATAGCACTAAGTAGAGGACGGCATTTTACCGTATTAAAAATCACGTACGTCTACGACGTTGAAATAACTTTCACTTTTAAACCATTTTGCAACGTCTTTTCAACCAAAAAATGCTCACTGGGAAGGAAAAGTGAGTCTGTTTACAGAGAACAATTTGAAGTGGTTCACATAAAAACTATTAATTATTTTTAATTATTGTAACATCTGTCAATTAGTACTACAGATGAAAAAATAGCCTTTATGCTTATTCTGGCACATTTAAGCTGTTTTTAATCAAATTTATTTTATTAATGTGCACTGTCCCTTAACAAAGAAACCAATGAATAAATACCTGTATGTTCCTCCTCACAGATCCAAAGACCTTTGCTGGGAATTTCTCCAATGGTTACCTAATTGGGGAGATTTTGCATAAATATCAGTTGCAGAATGACTTCAGTATGTTTGTGAATAAAGAGTAAGTTTACACCCTCTTGTTTTCTAGAGATATATTCATCATTCATTGCTTTTTCTACTGTTGCTTGATTCTGATTCAGAGTTTTCATAAGGAGTAAAGTTAATCCCACCTTCTCTCATAGCAACTCCATCTCCAAACAGAATAACTTTACGCGTGTGGAGCCCACTCTGCGGTTGCTGGGGATCTCTTTTGACACAAATACAGCCCAGAAACTAATGCAGGAGAAGCAGGGTGTTGCCACGCGCCTCCTTTACAAACTATACGTCTCGCTTGAAAAGAAGAAGCAAGCAGAAACAAGCAGCACATTGATGGAAATCATGCAGCCTGCATCCAAAGCCAGCCTGCACAAAAAAGAGCACGAGTACTACTCTGATGTAACGGGTTTAAACATTTTCATGTTCAAAGTTCAACACAGCATCAATATCTACAAAAGCATGTGTTTTCAATCATCTTGCTTTCTTTCCTGTGTGACGTAGCGACTGGACGACATGCCTGCGGTGAGCCAGCCCACCCAACAAAAGAGACAACTCAGAGGGAAGGATGACAAGAGATTAAAGAATATTGAGGTACTGGAGATATTGGAAAAATGAATGCAATATTGCAATACATTTCCCTGTATTTATTCAACACTTTAAGGCAGGGATTTTAATCCCCAATACTTCTCCGCAGCAGTATTTTAGGTGTTGCACACGACTTTAATACTATATAATTATTGTGCAAAACCTCCACATGAAGCTCAGCTGTGTGATGGTGCGGTAAAAGAAGGGTCACGCTGATGGGTGGGAAACTTTTTATGTTGCAGCTGCGGGTGTGTCGTCAGAAGCACAACGACACCATGACTTGTAACCAGGGCACCATTGTCCAGGTGCCCAAGCCACCTCCCTACACTTCACAGTTCAACCTAAAGAGGAGGCAACAGCAGCAGCAACGTAGAGAACAACTAGCGCAGGTGTGATCCAGAATAAATGATGATGTGATCATTTAGATATCCATGCGTTTGTACTTTACCGTTAGGATGTTCCCAGGTCTCCAGAGCAACAGCTTGTTATTGCTTCAACCCTGTTTAGGAGGGAGGTATTTATTTAAAATTAATTTCCTGGGGTTTTAGCAGCTTAACTAGGAATTTCAGTGGATGACCCTCCTTAAACAATATCCCCCATAAGACACATTGTTGAATTTTGGCATTGTTTGTTCATTTTGTGTACAGACAGTGCAGACTGAAATAACCCAGTTTGAGGCGAGGAAGAAACTGGTTACTTATGGTTTTGCTTCCTCTTCAAGGTGAGAAAAAAAAATCCAACATGTAATCTATCAGCATTTAGTATCATGTTACGTAAATGTTTGTATTATTGGTGGGACATCGCATTCTAAATAATCATCATCAAACATAAGGTCAAATGAAAAAAGAACATTTTATTTGAAACCTTTTCAATTCTAGTGGTCAACCGTCCCCTGGAGATTTTCCCTTAGGTCGCATCAGCCAGGCCTTTGGGGTCACTGGAAGAGGAGCGAAGCTGACATTACAATCCAATAGCAAGTACATACAGGATATCCGACAGAGGCTGGCGGAGAACGCAGTAGCTCGCGAGCAGAGAGAAAAAAGACGCGACAGATTCCTGGTGGAGCAGCTCGAGGCCCACGAGGCTCAAGAGGTGCAGCTAAGTTTTTAAAACATGTGTTAACAAAACCTTACATATCCCTCTTTCTTTGACCTCACAGTCAGTTATGTTGTATCCATAAACTCTAACCCCAAACCAGCCCACTGATCAGTTCCCTCTGCCTCGCCCTGCAGGAGGCACTGCGCGACGAGCAGCTGGTGAAGCGCCTGACGCGCCAGACCCAGCTGGAGCAGCGCCTGACCACCCAGCTCCTCCAGATTCACATGCAGAAGGACGTGATCCGGAAGAACCGCCTGTTTAGAGAGCAACAGTACCAGCAGCGGAGAGAGAGGGACTTCCAGGAAGCTCTGGAGAGGGAGGCGGTGAGAAAGGATGAATAAGGAAGACGAATGGTTCTCTCTGATGTCCCCTTTGTATTAGGCTGCATCAGTGATAGTACGAGTCGTGTCATAGGGGGAGACAGAGGGCAGGGGGGGCTTTGGTGGTTTGTAACCGGGCATCTGGTTTTATGAAGGGAAACAAAGATGAGGCGGATCTGTTAAAGTGTTAAATATTCAGTGTGTTGTTAAGTATGGTGTTATTGTCCTAACTTATCAGACAGATGGTCGCAGCACTGTTGAGTCTCAGTTTCTGTGTGTTTTATTTAACAGACTTTTTAAGAGTGAAATAATCTTTCCTCGGATATGATTTATGCAGAAAATCATACAATTAAATGTACTTGCATATTAAAGCTTTAAAGGGGTTCTATTGATACCGTGTCGTTCACCAGACTAGGAATCTGTATTAATTTTCATCTGCTGTTTGTCAGTTGATTCAGTTATATAACTGGTCAAAAAAAAAAGTTTGCATCCTCTAATATCAGTAATGTATTGATTCCAAGAAAAGATTTCTGTTAGATTGTGTCTCCATAATACCCCGTAAAAAAAAAAAAAAACTAGTCATGTGTTTTGCACAATAAATGAATAATGTAACATTATTACTTGCAAACTGTGATGATTAGCAGGAACATGTGTGCCATGCCTTCTCCACTCATGCATCTCTCTGACTGGGGCCTGGTCTAGGCTCTGGCCCAGCAGGCTAAATTGGATCGTGCCGAGGAGATCAGAAAGGAGCTTGAATTCTGTAACAGGATTGCTGCTGAGCGAGCACAGGGCAGACACAAGAAGCACTTTAAGATCTGCAAGGACATTTTGGAGCAGATAGTGGACTTGGCCACCAAGGTTGGAGAGTATCGGCTGCACACAGGGAAGTACGTGACACAAATGCTTTTAATGGTACAGATGTAGAAACATGCACACGGTATCTGGAATTGAAAACCTCCAGAGTGGCTCATGGGGACACTCAATTAGGAACAAGTGGAAATACCCAAGAAATTGCGGTAGAACTACAAGCGATCAATGACAACGGACATTTTGGCTTAACTTAGTTAAACAGACGCCAGGGTCAAAATGGGGAAAAAATCAAACCAATCAACCTCCCTCAGTAATGCTCATTTAGATGAGCCGAAAACCTGTGAAAACACCAAATAGCACTATTGGAAAAGCATTCTCGCACAACTGACCAGTGGTTCCAATAGAATCAGTAGACGTCAACGTCCTGTCTCGACTGACAGATGTATCTTGCTACTGGGGTCCTACATTTACATATCAACCCTTCTCGTGTTTGGATTAAATATATTTAATAAAAAGATTGAGCTCAATTAAGAAACCAATTTGAAATACTCTGCATACATTTGCGCTCGTTAAATCTAGCTTTGCCTTGTGTCATTTGTCAGTCTGATTCCAGCGAAGCCGATGAGAGAGTGGAAGGAATTGCTGTTCAGTGGCCTTCCTCTCTACGAGCCGATAACGTGCCAGGAGCCAGGGTTCCCCGCCCCGCTAGACCCCGTAGAGCTTAAGAAGCAGGAGATACTCCAAAAACAGGACTATGATGAGTACACTGTGAGTTTCAAACGCACGGGCAGAGTGTTGCTTCCTGTGTGTGTCTGCGTCTGCGTGCCCTGAGCTGTCTTGAGTGCTGCAGGTCATCTTTCTCTTAGCCATCTTTCGTGTTTGTCAGAACATGGCAGGTGAGTGGGCGTGGCCAGAGGAAGCAGGGCAGACCAAATTGCCCCTCACCAACAACAACATTCTGGGGCACGTTGTCCTGCGCCTGAGGAACATTGTTCATCAACCCGTGGAACCCTCCCCGCCACCATTTCCTCACTTCACCATCAAGGCCTGTGTCCTGGGCAAGTTTTGCTCTGGGAAGACTACCTGCCTGACCAAGCTGGCCGAAGGTACACAGCATGCGAACCAAACACAGATTCGAGCACGTCATTCCAAATGTGGATTTAGATTGGGTGGTGTATTTGTTGCTGAGTGTGTGTATTCATTTCCTGCTTCAGCCCATGGGATCCACGTCTTGTCAGTTGACTCCCTGATCGAGAAGGCACTGGATGCTTACCACCACGGAGAGCAGGTTAGTCAGATACAGCAGAACAGCATTGTAACTTTTTGGATTACGTTACTTTTAAGATGACTTTTCAGCAGCTAGAGGTCACATCAGTCTCTCCGGCCGGTGCTAGAAGTGTATACACCTGAGAACGCCTGGCTGTAAGAGGTCCTCAACGATCCTGAACATTTGAAAACCTCCCTTTTTGGATAAAACCCACAGGTCACAAAACAGCAGGAAGAGAAAGACATTGAACTAGAGCTCACGTCCTCCACATCAGAGAAGCTTGGTGGGTTACTGGAGTTACCATGGTTGTATTGTATGCTATTTACTTCTATATATACAGTGTTTTTTTTTATTGCTGTTGATGTCAATGTATTGCATATTATTAAGTATTTCACACAGTGTAATGTTAATTATGTCATTGTTTCTTTAGATCTGGATACTCCAGAGGAAAGCAGAGACAGAATTGTAAGAGTCGTATTGTTCATGATCTTTTGACTGTTTTTTCTATTTATTTCTAAACAAGTACTGAGTTTATATTACAAACCCTATCTCTTTTCACCTGATCACATGTGTTTATGCAGCCTTCCACCCGGGCCATGCAGGGAGCAGCAGCTGAAAAAGAGCTGAAAGAAGGCAACACGATCCCCAATAAGCTGTTAGTGGACATTGTAGTAGAGGCCATTAGGTAAGCACATAACACATACTGCTATGAAATACTCAATTTAACCACTAGCAATTCATACCATAAAGTTTGTATTTCAGAGAAATCCAAACAAAATGTACAAAACCCACTACAATCACTCTTTAGACAATAAAATATAGTGTACGCCCTTGCTAGGCAGGTCCCGGCCCAGTCAGGCTGGATCCTGGACGGCTTTCCAGTGGACATCAGCCAAGCCCACCTGCTAGAGAAAGCCCTGGGTGGGTCTGTGGATGAAGGGAATGACGTTCTAAGCAGCAAGACAGAACTCGTTGCTGATCCTAATCCACCCGAACCTGCACCACCCGCACCTCCTGCCCTGGACCTGGCTCTGCTGCTGGATGTCCCTGACGAGTGCGCGATCGGACGTCCGTTCAGCCAGATGGGTACGTTATACTAGTGTGAGGTTAACGGCATTTGTTGAGCTGGCAACTGTACGCAAACACACACACACACGAGTAACCCATCGACTGTAAATGATTTTTGTGTTTGTTCTTTTGTCCCTACACGTGATGCCCAAACAGATAATGCTGCTGCTACCACCTCCCATCCAACAGACAAGAACTTGTATCTGGCACAGATTCCACATCGGTAAAATGCAGAAGAATTAAATAATCAAATCCATCCCTGCTATTGCCTGGCTGTGTGGCGATTCTCTGACATTGCCCCCCCCCCCCCCCCCTCCTCCTCCTTCCTCAAGGATCACAGCATTCCAGGAAACCTGGCCAAAACTAGAGAAATGGTTTGGAGGAAGGCAAAACATTTTGGTCCGCATCGACGCGGATGTGGAAGAGGTGGAGCTTCACAAAAGGGTGGAGTCCGCTCTGCAGCAAGTTATGATGCAAACACAGGAAGGTAACGGGTTGTCATTTTAGTTTTGGGCAAAAGTCTCATGTGTATTCACCATCTCACTCAGAATCAGTTTCTGCATAAGGCCTCAGGTTTAGCTCAAAAAATGTTTTCCACACTAATTTGTCCTCCCTGAAAGAAACACAGTATTTAATCACAATGTATTCCAATATATTGCCTCTTCAGCTCTGGCCGCTCCATCTGGGGACGATGTGGTGTTGGACAGTGGGAAAGCTCCGGACTTTTCAGCTTCTCCTCCAACCGAAGACCAACCTCCGGGCCTCGCACATGAAGCACACGCAGAGAGCTGCGTCAGCCCCGACAAAGAAGGCAACAAAAGTGTGAAGTCACCGTCCAAATCCAACAAACTCTTCCCAAGAGGTGGTTTCATTGGGAGAATGTGGATTACTCATTTGAAATGATACCCACTTATCATCAATGTGATTTGTTGATCTTCCAACTGAGAATGGCTTTCTTTTCTTTACATATATTACATATACAGACTTAATGTTTTCTATTGGGCCAAACTGAACCCAAGAAGCACTGTCCTTAGCTTTAAAAGCATCCTTTTAAAAAATATTATATATTGATGCTGTTGTTATCATAAATCTTGAATGTTTACTATTGATATTCAATACATCTGAATCATCAGTTAATTTAGTGAGGTTATGAACTTCTCTTCTGCCTGATTGATAGGGCTTTCTAGAATGGTGTCGACCTCCTCAGTGACCAGTGAGGGCTCTCAGGGAGTCCCTGAGAGCCCACCGGAGTCTGCCTCTCCCTGCCTGGGTTCATCCGGCTGGGACTATGTGGATGAAACGCTTCCTCCAGTAAGATACCACTACCTTTTCCTCTTTGTCTTGCTCATCAGAGTTGGATGAGCACTACTAGTCTCAGTCCTGAAACATCCTGTTGGTGACATTCAGATGCACTCACAGGGTGGTCCTCTCACATGATTCAGCCCTTTGACTTGAAATTTCCTATGGAAATAGATGTCATGTGATCTATGCATTAAAACACTAGGTCTTGTTTGGTGTCCTGTATCCAATGCTTTGTTTATCGTTTACTCTCCAGGAGCTGCCAGAGTACCTGTGCCACCATTGGGACACAGTGTGCGATTCTTACGTGAACAAAGTGAAGGCGGTGATGCATCAGCTGCGCTCACAGCGATCTGTTATTGACCTTCACCTATTCAACATCAGGTATTTTGCGAGGCCTTTGAGCGGCGGTGTTTCCCAGGATCAGAATCGCATCTGTAAAACCTCTCAATTTCATCCAACTGATTCAGCAGTGGGCCCAGCTCAGCACTGGCCCAGGCCTTTCTCTTCAGAGGGCCCACCAACACACGTTGTGACCATTTAAAAGTCCTTCAGAGTAACTTGCATTCACTTCTCGCAGAGCCGCTACTATTCTGTTAGTTACAATCAATTGATCCCTTTTATACTTCTAATGCTACATTTACATCTTATGTAAGTTTACATCTGTATTTATCATTAGTGTCATGCTATGAGGCAAGACGCGAGTCGTGTTCCGACGTTGAAAGAGGGTTTTTATTCAAGGAGCCCACAGCAAACTTCGCTATGAGTTCTACACATACAACAACACCTAGCATACGTTCCCACTACGGTAACTCCGCAGGGACAAAAGACAACCTCGCAACATCTCCCCTTTTTGGAAGTTAGCAATAACAGGAAGCCAAACATCTGCATTTTGCAATATTTCTTAAATCTCAACCTTCTCAAACAATATAACAAAGTAGATGCAACGCCTTGTAACCAAAACACTGTTTTCACTTAAAGTCTTAGAACTCAGACTCAGAACGGTGCAGGACGTCACCGGGGTAGACTGCCCTCAGTCCTGAAAGGGATTATTCTGCCCTTTTGCACGTCAGTCTTTAAATCTAAGAGGCACCTTTATCTCGCGACCCCTGGAAGTTCTTCTCACAGGAGTAGATGGTGGAAGGGGAGACTCTGAGGGAGGGCCTGCTGGTGGCAGGCTCACTGGTGGTTCCGGCACCGCAGTCAAATCTGGCGGTGGAGAGCCGCTGTTCTGCTGGGACGCTGTAGCCTGAGCGCATCGCTGGTCCGCAGAAGGTTCGGTCTCAGGAACAGTCTGGAGGTGGCGTCTGTTCCGACGGGTCACATTCCCATTGTCCATCTCCACAATGTAGGACCGTGGCTCTTTAGACTTACTGATGACCCTAGCAGGTGTTGTCCACCCCTTCTCCCCATCGAGCTTCACCCTCACCGCTTGACCAGGACGAAGGTCAGGGAGCGCGCGTGCCGAATGCCTGCGGTCGTAGTAGAACCTATATGAATCTTTTGCTGCTGCGTCCTTCATATAGACCTGATCCGGGTTGAATGGGCATGGCAGCAACGTCTTTTCCAGGACTGGAACCGTAGTACGGATCTGTCTACCAGTCATGAGCCGTGCTGGACTCTCACCTGTTGCTGCTAGTGGTGTAGCGCGATAAGCCATAAGGGCTAAGCAGGGGTCCGGCTGTCTGAGGATGTATTTGGCAGTCCGAACGGCCCTCTCTGCAGCTCCGTTTGACTGGGGGTAATGTGGGCTGGAGGTAATGTGAGTGAAACCATACTTCTGTCCGAAATCTCGGAACTCTGCTGATGTGAACTGCGTCCCGTTGTCACTGACCAGTTCAAGGGGGATGCCCCACCTCACAAAAACGTGCTTGAGTTTGTCAATCACCTGCTTGCTGGTAATGGTGGTGAGGGAAGCAATTTCAATGTCTCTGGAGAAGTAATCGACAGCGACGAGAAAAGTCTTACCCTCTAATTCAAACAGGTCGACAGCAATCCTTTGCCATGGGCCGCTGGGCAGGGGAGTGGTTACCAGCGGTTCACGTCTTTGTGTAGGTTTGTGCTCTCTGCAAAAGTCACATAATTTCACTTTGTTAGTGATTTGTGCTCCGATGCTTGGCCACCAAACTGTCAACTTGGCTCGCTCCCGACACTTGGTCAGGCCCTGGTGACCCTCGTGCAGCTGGTCCAGGACTCCAGCTCTTAGCGCTGCTGGAACTACTATGCGGTCGTGGTATAGGACCAGATTGTCCAACTCTGACAAGTGATTTCTGGCTGTATAGTATCCACGCAGTGGTGAGCCCTCTGCCATGTTGCGAGGCCACCCTTTTCTGATGAATGTGATTATTTTTTGAAGCTCAGGATCGCTTTGTGTGGCTTTGCGAATTTCCTCGAGCTTGGGTGACTTGATTGGTTTGCTAGCCACCATAGTGTTAACATATGCCTTTACCTGCATTTCTGTTTCGGGCACGTAACTGTCTTTCAATGGGTGTCTGGAGAGTGTATCTGCGACTACTAGCTGCTTACCGGGAACATGTTCGGCAGCGACATTGAATCGCATGAGACGCATGAGCAGTCTCTGACATCGTAGTGGCGTTTTGTCCAGGTCGTATGAGTTAATCAATGGCACCAGTGGCTTGTGGTCAGTCTGCAAACGGACCCGGCCCATACCTTGAATGTAGCGGGCGAAACGTTCACAAGCCCAGACAGATGCCAGACACTCCTTTTCGATCTGAGAATACCTCCTCTCCGCATCTGTGAGTGTGCGCGAGCAAAAGGCAACAGGCCGCAACTCTCCATCGTGGTCTTGCAACAGGGCAGCACCAAGCCCATAGCTGCTGGCGTCGGCACTGACCACTGTTGGTCTGTTGGCGTTGTAATAACAAAGGGCTGGTGCAGCCATGAGCATTGCTTTTGCTTTGTTAAATGCTTGCTCCTGAGGCTCACCCCAAACCCACGCGGTCTCCTTCTTTAGCAGGTTAGTGAGTGGATGCAACACTGTGGACAGACCTGGAAGGAATTTTCCAACATAGTTAACCAGTCCGAGCACCTGCCGCAGCTGCTCCACGTTGGAAGGACTGGACATCCGAGCGATGGCCTCCACTTTGCTCTCGTCAGGCTTCACCCCCTCCGCGCTGATGATGTGTCCAAAGAAATGTAGTTCAGTCTTCCCAAAGTGACACTTGGCCCTGTTGAGCTTGAGACCAGACGCCTTAACGGTCCGCAGCACCGCGTCGAGATGGCGGTCATGCTCCTCTTTTGTAGATCCATAAACCAGGATGTCATCCATCACAACGACAGTCCCTTCTAGGCCTTTGAGCAGGTCAGTCATCAGCCGCTGGAAAATCTCAGGCGCTGATGTAATGCCAAAGGGCAGACGCTTGAAGCAAAACCGTCCCATTGGGGTTATAAAGGTTGTCAGTCTTTGGCAGTTGGGGTCCAATGGAATTTGCCAGAACCCGCTAGAGGCATCCAGAGTGGAGAAAACCGTGGCTCCTGCCAGCTTAGGTGTTATATCATCCAGTGTGGGCAAAATGTAACGTTCACGCTTCACCCCCTTGTTCAGGCGTTTCAAATCCACACACACCCTGACCTCGTCCTTGTTGCGTTTTGGAGCGGGCACCATTGGGGCACACCAATCTGTCGGCTCTGTAACCTCCTCAATGATGTCGAGGCTCAGCATGCGCTTTAGCTCTTTCTCCACCTTTGGGAGGAGAGGAAACGGAACTCTGCGTGGCGTGTTGACGCTGTATGGGACTGCTTCTTCAGTCAGCTCGATCTTAACAGGTTCACAGTTCAGTAGCCCTATTTCCCCGAACACATCGCTTGTTAAGTCACTAGTGATAGCATTGACTCTCGCTACCAGTCCCATGCACTTTGCCACTGCCTTGCCCAACAAGTTACTAACGTACTGTCCTCTTATGACTGTAATCCAGTATTGGTATTTCTGACTTTTGTATGTAGTAGTGGCAAGGAACTTACCCACGCATTGGACTTTCCCGCCTGGGCTATACACTGCTGGCCTGGACTTGTTCAGTTTGGGTTTTTGACGTAGCTTGCTAAAAGTCTCTTCAGTCATAACGGTGGTATCCGCACCTGTGTCAATTTTGAAATCCACCGGACTGCCATTGACTAGTAGCTCTACATCCCAGTCAGTATCCGGGTTTGACTCCTCAATTATGTTTGGTTTTGACTTCGTGGTTGCTCTCAGGAATAATTCTCCGATGAAAAATGAATCTTCGTCTGAATCCATAACAGCCCCTGCTCTAACTTCTTTCAGCATTTTGGATTTACATGCGGCCTCAAAATGTCCAATTTTGTTACACTTTCTGCACCGTTTGTTACGAGCAGGACAGTTTTCTTTTCTATCATGCATCCTGTTGCATCTCTGACAGTTCAGTTTGTTCTCACTGTATTTCTGTCCTTGTCCCTGCCGTTGTTTATCATAGCTCCTCCTTGTGCTATTGTACTGTTTCTGTCTCACCTCATTCACTGTAGTTTCCGCATGCTCTGCACTTTGTTGTTTAACTTGTTCGCTTTGCCGTGCAAGCTGGATGGCTCTCTCCAAAGTCAGGTCCGCCTCTAGCTGTAGTTTCTGAGAAACCTCTTTGTCTATTATTCCGATGACAATCCGGTCCCGGATCTGCTCGTCCTTCCCCGCACCGAACTCGCAGTGCTGCGCGAGCTCGTACAGGCTTCGCACGAAAGCTTCCACTGCCTCACCGGCCCTTTGGCTCCGCTTGTGAAAACAGGCGCGATCGTGGATGACGTTTCTTTTCGGGACAAAGTGTTCGTCAAATTTCTGCATCACTAGGTTAAACTCATACTCCGGATATGGCATGGCCTCGGTTGCCGCAGGAAACACAAACGAGCCGTAAATAGGTTCGGCATCTCTCCCCATCGAGTACAAGAGCGAGTTCACCTGCACTTCGCCGCCCTCTTTGTCCAGTTTTGACGCGACTCTGAAACGGGAGAATCTTTGCCGCCATGTAAGCCACTCCGCCGGCTGCGAGAAGTCGAACGGCTCCGGAGGTCCAAACTTTGCCATCTTACTCCTAATGTCGACGTGAAGTCCTTAATTCTGACACCATGTCATGCTATGAGGCAAGACGCGAGTCGTGTTCCGACGTTGAAAGAGGGTTTTTATTCAAGGAGCCCACAGCAAACTTCGCTATGAGTTCTACACATACAACAACACCTAGCATACGTTCCCACTACGGTAACTCCGCAGGGACAAAAGACAACCTCGCAACAATTAGCTTCTGCATAAAGTTCACTTTGGATGCCTTGTAATATGATCCAACATGTCATTTTTAGAGGAGATTTATATTAATAAAAAATGTGTATTACATGTATTGAAAGAGTTACTTGGTTCCCTATGTCTGTAGAGAGGAGTTCAAGCAATACATGGGGCGTCCAGACCTAAAGCAGGAGTTAGTATCTCATTGGCAGAAGGACTTCAACAGCATACCTGATGACATGAGAGAAGATGAGGATACCAAAGCAGAGCTTTATCTCAGGCTGGATGTGAGAAAACATACAAGAGAATGACATATTTTTAAACTGATCATGCTTCGAAAAATGAAAACACTAAATATGAGGAGATGTTTTGATATTCGTCCAGGAACTGTGCGAACGACTGTGGGACATTTGTGACAAGCGAAAGGAGAAGGACGAGAAAGAGAGGGATGGTCTCATGGCCGACGGATGGTTGGAGCAACACACCGCCCTCCTCGTCAACCACCACTCGCTTCTCTTTCAGGTAGGTCCTGTGTCCTGTTTTGTAGTGCATAAACTCAGGCCTTAGACTACTTCCTCAATTGTGTGTGTTTTGTACCTTTTTTCATAGCTGCTTTTGGTTTTGTCGCTGTGTTTATGACAAAATGGCCCGCGTGTCTTCTACGATCTTCTTCAGTTTGACGTGCAGAAGCCTAATGGTGGATTGTTTCGGTTTTCCAGGTAGAGCTGGACCGTTTCCAGGACACCCTGCGCATCCTCAAGGTCTACTATCTGAGCATGTACAGACAGGTGTTGCCTGAGCTTCCCTCCAAGTTGGATTGCATCCCCCTGCTGGACAACAGAGAAATGAAGCACGAGGACGAGAGGCCATCCTTAATTACTAAGTTTAATGTGTGATTGTAGCTCAAAATAACAGAACATAACATTTAGACATACTGATAATCTAGAAAGAGACATTGACTCTTTCCATTGTAATCTCCAGTCACCCCATGACAAACTGATCTACGACTACGAGGAGGCCCGAAAAGCCATCAGCCAATTGGTAATGCTTTGTGAGAGAGTTTGCATGAGCTTATTATGGAGATATTTTTATAAATATTAATCATTTTTGTATCATTTTTTATTCATGATGTGATGGGTTGAATGTGTGTAGGTATCAGCAGAAGCCCACCAGGGGGAGATGAAAGAACAGAAGAAGTGGGCGAGGACTAATAGTCCAGAAGTCATAAACAAAATACATAAAGAGCACGCAGCCGCACTGAATCATGAGGGTATGCACCCACAGAGAGTCAGTAGTTTGATTATACCACAGTACATTCAATCATTGCATACAGAAACTGTCAATATATGGTTCTTTTATCCTATGAACCGTCAGATAAGCTAAATATGACATGTAATAATGTATGTACTATAATAATCTGCCTGTAAACTTGTGTTCCTGTGCTTGTGTTTGTGTGTGTGTGTGTGTGTGTGTGTGTGTGTGTTCCAGAGAATGCAGCAAAGTCACGCATTGCGCTGGTGAGGGGCCATTGTCTGGTGATGGTGCAGTCTCTGCAGAGCAGAGCTGATCGGACATCAAGCAGCCTGCAGGAGTGTTTAGAAGCACTCTACCTTGCAGGAATGAAGAGGTACAGTACAGTGAGAGTGCGGCCTCATGCACGGTGCACAGTGCACAACACACTGCACCGATATCCCTGTTTTAAATTTCTGATTTGTAATTAGTCGTGAATGCTTTCTATATTTCATCCACTATGTAATGTCCCAATGCTGCAAATGCGTACATGAGAGCCCCCAGATTTTTACTTTTGGACTAGCAAAAAGCATAAAGCTTTTTGGAATTTTGTTTATTTGGAGAAAAGAAATTCACAGAACTTGAGAGATTTCTTAATTAATGACAGCCTCTTTAAGTGCTCTTGCAACAACTTTGTTTATTTTTAGTACACAAGTATATGTATATGTATATGTCATAGGCACGTATGATGTTATTTTTGTGTCCATCTCCTTTTCTATAGTGTTGAACAACTGTCAAAAGTGGTCGGCTACCACATAGAGGCTGGTGCTAAGTTGCAGAAGGAGCTGGTGTTGGTACGTAACAACGTTCTAATTGTATTGATTTTCTTTAGTATCCACCCCAGGTAGGTTCTGTATAATGTAGTCATATGAGTTTTCCTTTTGGCATTGTGACCGCAATCTCCTTCACCTCCCAAAGTAAGATTCTCTAAATTCTCTGCTCCAGGAATGTACGGCCTTCTGCTTGAATGGGGACTGCCACATGGTGGCCAGCCCGCCTCCGCCTCCTCGTCCGCCACCTCATGAGAAACCCATGGCGTCCACGCCGACCGTCACACAGCTAGAGTCGCTGCACCGTATGCTTCACAGCGTTGCTCCATCAGGTTAACACAGGGGCTACAAGTTGCAACGTTTCTTGGTCTATCAATCTTACTATCCAGCTGTTCATCTATCCAATAACATTGTACCTTCCTTTCTAACTTGCAGGCCTCATGTCCAATCATAATTTCTTTAGCTTGCTGATGGATATTATCTCTGTGAACATGGGCAGAAACACCTTGCCTGAGCCCTGGCTTAACAAGAATGAAACACAGGTACTCTTCAAGCACTGTATTCCAGCAACTCAAAACACAAAGTTTTTTATTTTTGTCTTTGCCTCATAGCACTGAATTCTGCTCAGAAGATGTTTTCTTGAACTGTCATTTGACCAACAAAAATACAAAAACGCACAAAGTCATAAGCCCTCTGCTGCCCATGAACAGTGCAGAGAAAGCAAAGCTAAACACCAACATTCTTTTACTACACCATCTGGTTACCAAGCAACACATATAGCATGGCATACAGGAGCATCTGCCTTCTCTCTTCTGTCCCCAGGTGTGTGAGATCGTGTCCCTCTTGAAGGACTGCTGTGAGGTGATAGACTGGCGGCAGTTTCTGCTCAGTGCTGCCCTCCCATGGCCTTTTCCCTCCTTATCACAGCTGCTGGCCGTGCTGCAACGTTTCAAGGCAGCGGATACTGGCAACACAGGCTACGTGAACGAGGACCAGTACCTACAGGTCTCTACCGACACTATTAGTTCGGATTTTCTGCTCAAACACTGACTGTGTCACAAAACAGGTCCACCTTTGGATAAACCTTTATCTTGAAGTTATCTATATAAATAGGTTGCTTCTCCTGCAGGTTAAGTTGCTCCTCTTAACTCCTTTCTCCCCAGACAAAATTGTGGTTTTTCGATGAGAGTGGCCAGCCGGTCCCAGAGGACCCCTCTGAGCCTCCGCCTTATGACCGTCTGGCTAACCTACGCAAGGTGACGGAATTCCAATGTAAACTTTCATTGCTCCTAAAAGGGAAATTCAAGTGGCCATGGCACACTAAACTATTTGAAATACATTAGACCAATCAAACAGAGACAATATTGACTTGAAAAATGTTTTCGATAAGAGGATTTTTTCAATTTTCTTTTTGTAAATCAAAAATGAACATCCAATTCAACCTGCACTGCAAGTAACAATTCATATGAATTTTTAACAACATTTGCCACTGTTCTTCTTTGACAGTTCTTTTTCCAGTTGTTTGCGGAGCGCTCTTTCTCTCCTCCTCGACTGGATTATGTGTGCATGCTGCAGTACTTTGCGGCCGACCCTGACCCCAGTCAGGGGTTCATCCGAGCACTTAGTGTAGTGCTGGGACAACATCTCAAGCTCTCCTCTGCGAGCACTCTTGTCAAGGTGAGTGAAGTCTGATGAAATCTAGAAAGGAAAGAGAACGTCTCGCTCTTCTGTCATTGAAAACCTTTTCACAGTCGGTCTCCAATGTCTTCTGAGTGTTCTGAGAAAACAGGTGGTAGAATTTACAATGCCAACAAATATTTTGTAACACCAGGTGTCAGGTTGTTCCCAATAGTTGGTTGTTTGTTTGGGAATGAAACAGCCGAGTGTTAATGTTATAGCACAAACTATTAGAAGCTAACAGATATCAGCAGCATAGCAATGCTTTATGTGTACAGTCTATGCCCAGCATGGAAGATGCTGCCCAGCTCAGCCCCTCGGAGCCCGATGTAGACTACATGGAAGACGACTCTCTGCGTGCGTCAAGCGCTTTGTTGGGCGAGAAGGAGGTGTCCATCGCCGCTCTCCTCGCTGTCATCGGCCACAAAGCCCCCAAGATGAGAGGCGGCGTCGCTCTGCCTCCGGGCGGCCTGAGTCAGGAGGAGCACGCTGAGGTAAAGCCCAGTGAATGTTCAAAGTTTGGGGAAATACGGTTCAGTTGACAGAATTAACCACATTATGAAAATACTAATGGTAATACTCCGATGGCCACCAGCAACTGGTGCGTGTCTTCAGAGAGCTGGGCTACAAGCCCGAGGACTGCGCCCCCTTCTCCGTTCTCTCCCAGCATCCTTTCATCCAGCACCTGATGGAGACCTCAAGACACCACCAGCTTGTGGTGAGTCTCCGTGTCAGCTTGCCTGTTTGCATCTTTGTTCCCCTAAAACACTGTGCGTTACATGAGAATCCACTCGTCCCCGGACACTGCGGTTCACCGTCATCTTTTGTCTCTCTGTCTCTCTCTCTCTCTCTCTCTCTCTCTCCCTGCCTCTCAGAACATTCACACAGTGCTACTGGCCCATCAGGATGAAGGACAGACTCCTGAAGGATGATATACGCGTACAATTGTTCTCATTGTGTAAAGTGTTCACTTCACAGTTGAATAAATCCATGTGCGACACAACTTGTGTCAGCCTGTGGACACGTCAATGACTGATGGCGGTTGGAAAGCCACCATCATTCAAATGACAACAATAAAATCAATGATGAAAGGATTGACCCCTCATGCTTCCCCCCCCCCCCCCCGACACACTCCAGCAGTTTTTCTCACTGCCTTGTTCTTCTAACGACCTCTCTGACACCGAGACGCATTGGCCGCTGCCACAATGATAACATTGTCTAGGGATAACCTACATGTCAAGCCTGCCAGGGAGCCCGCAACCCCATGTCGGTCCATTCAGCAGTGGTATGTCCTGGAAGCCCCTCCGTGTGGTCACTGGTCTCTGTCCACCAGTCACGTTAATGTGCACGCAGCCTTGAGGCAACTGCTGCTCACATTTCCTAATAATGTCTAATTTGATACGAGGGCTTGGGGAGCCACCCCTCTGACCCACCTCCCCCCGTCTCCCCCCCCCCCCCCCCCCCGCGCCCCCGTCCCTCCCATCCATGATCAGACAGGTTGGCACTGGCAGACTTGCATCCAAAGCCTGCTGAGTGATAAGGAACGTATCCGCGCCTTGATGGCAGAGTTGTTACACTTGTGTGACAATCATGCTGGAAGCATTGTTGGTACACTGAACAAGGATGTGTGTATGGGTATTAAATATGCTCTTTCGCTCCGACGGACACAAGATCCAAAAAGAAGACTTTCAGGATTCAATGCGTACATTCAAAAGAGGATTTGATCAAGAATGTTTAACTTTCTCATTTTTACTTTGGTGATTTGAGGAAGATTCGTAATTTGTGCGGTTGGAACTCCTGCCCCAGTGACTCGCTGGATGTAACGTTGTCACTGGATGAGTGAGTTATACAAACAGAATCCACTTTGGAACAAGTTTGGAAGAACTTGCCGGGCAGTGTGTGGTACAAACAACAACATGGGGACCGTGTTTTGGATGGTTTCTCTTCTGGCTTTTCCAGTGCTGGAGTCTGCCAAGATCCTGACTGTCAGTCTAATTGGTGAGTAGCACAGTATTGATTGTGGAAGTGCCCTTTACTAATATTAATGGTGATATTCATTGGAAATCATTGTTCAGAGATCTGAGAACATGATTCCTGGTAAGGGCAGTAAAAGGTAAAGGTTGAGAGTTTGTGAAGGAAATTTGAATAGTATGTTTAAAAATAAAAGAGGCATGTGTTCAGACAGCATAGCGACTCACCAGATATTTCATTGTTGTCACTTCTTCTCCCCTCCAGGAGGAAGCCACTACTTGTTACTAGATGAGATTTCTAACAACCTACACCAGCACGGCCACGAGGTCCGCATGCTTTTGCAACTGGGAAACCCTGTTATTACTGGTAAACAGCAATACACACACTCACACATGTTCATATTGAGAAAAGATGCATTCACTCAACTTTCTTTACCATCATGTAGTTACTTTAATCTTGATGGAAATTACTTGAATTACGGTTGAATTCCCCTCTAGGGTTTTCCTATGCAGGCCATGCAGACAGTTACCAGACGACCACCTGGTCCTTGGGAGAGGAATACATCAAAGAGAACAACGGCTGGTTCATGGAGCAACAAACACAGTTTTTGCTGGGAAGGTATTGGGCAGACATGGTTACCTCAATTGAATCATTTTTGGAGAAACTGGCTTTTCTTTGCTCTGGTTTTCTGGCTTGATTTTATTCTAAAACAATGGCCTATTTGTCTCTGTTTTGACCTCAAAATCAAAGCAAATAGTTGAACATGTTTGTATCACACTGCCCTTTGTCTCCCCTTTTGTCTTTCTCTCCACTGTCCTTTTTCCTCCATCTCTCTTTCCCTCAGGGACAACTTTAACACCTTCCTAAACTTCATGGGGAACCTATCCTATCAGTGTGACCGGCTGCTAGGGGACCAAGAGATGATGACTTTCCTCCAGAGGGAGCGCTACGATATCACCATCCTCGATGCCTTCAACCCCTGCTCCTTCATCCTGGCACGCAAACTCGGTACTTCTGCTGCCATTATCACATTGGTTTTTGTAATTTCTAAATGTGGAAATTATCCACCAGTACATTCCCTTCAGTATTTCCACTGTTTGTATGTTCATTCGAACAATCGATAAGCCAGATTTACAGTGTTTGATTCATTCAAATATATCTAGAGAATTTCCGTTGCTCTCCCCTCTTGGTTTTCTGCAGGTATCGACTACATAGCTTTCTACCCCGGCACTCTGAACAGCCCTGTGTCCATGGCGCTCCCCAGCCCAGTCTCCTACATCCCGGTCTTTGGCTCCCAGCTCTCCGACCAAATGAACATTTGGGGTCGAGCAAGGAACGTCTTTTATTCCCTTTTGGCTCCCATAGGTAAGATAGCATCAGTACGTAGGAGATAACATATTGTCAAGGGGTATTATATGGCTTACTTAATAACACACGTCCTCAGTGTACACTGTAAAAGCCCCCGACACCAATTATCCTGAATGGACACTCAATGACTTCTCAGCGCGGCGTTTAGCTAATACCCACGGACAAGAAATGAGATATAATAATTCAATCTGATTGGCATTCATTTGATAACATTTTGAATGTGTCCTGCATCGAAGGCCAGGAGCTTATATGGTCGACTTTTAGGGAAGTAGCCGAGCGCCACTTTGACTCAGGCTCGCCCCCTGGAGGTCTGGAGGAGCTGCATCAAGGAGCTGAACTGTGGGCCTTCAACACCGACTTCTCCCTTGAGTTCCCCCAGCCTCTCATGCCCTACACTGTGCTGGTGGGAGGTCTGCTGAATAAAGCGGCGCAGCCTCCGGAGCAGGTCTCTTCTCTCGATGCACCTATCCCAACACATCAGTGAGGTTTTTAAATGAACATGTCTCACTCATCCTGCCCTACTCAACCACGCAAATGTCCCTTTTGCTTTTTTCCTCTTTTGCCCAGGACGTCGAGTTGTGGATCTCCAATTTCGGAGCGGCCGGTTTCATTGTCGTGACTCTGGGATCGATGGTCTCCTCGGTCTCTGTGGACTCTCTACTTGTGGAGCTGGTGGCAGGCTTCTCTATGGTCCCTCTGGGGGTAATCTGGAGGTAAATGCTATGGCACTATTAACATGCTTTGGCACAGATCTGGATTTTTAAAATGACAAGTAAAAAAATGCACATAAAATGTAATCTTCTTTCCACGAAAAGCCACGAAACAAAGTTATTATTTACCATTAATGTCACTGTGTTCCTAATCCCGCAGTATTTTGCCTGCAGGTATGACCCACAGCGATGGCCGTCCTACCTGGACAGACCTCCCAACCTGAGGCTGATGGACTGGTTGCCTCTCAATGATCTGCTGGGTAGGAACAGTCTGCCTTTCTTGCCCTTAGCCTTTAGACACTGAACCATGAGTGTATTCATCAGTCTGCACTACCTCCACAAACTCAGTGATTTTGTTTTCTCTATTTCCTGTTTACCTCAGGCCACAAAAAAGCGCGTGTCTTCGTCACCCACGGTGGACAGAACAGCCTGTTCCAGGCAGTGTATCATGCTGTTCCTGTGCTGGGCATCCCTCTTTTTGGGGACCAGTTTGATAATATGGTTAGGGCTACAACAAAGGGACTTGGCCTCACCATCAAGCCCACACACATCACCAGGGAACTGCTGAGCTCCACCATTCAAACACTCACGCAGGACATCAGGTAGGTGAAAGGACATTTGTGATGCCAGTCGAGTGCAGAGATGTCGCTGACCGCCCTTCTCTGCTTCTCCGTTTGTAGGTTCAAGTCTTCAGCTTTGTCCCTTAGCCGGATCCACAAGTCCCATCCTGTCCCCCCAGCCCTTCGACTCACCCAGTGGGTGGAGCACATCCTGCAGAGTGGAGGTGGAGCTCATTTGAGGCCGGCTTCACTGACACAGTCGTGGTACCAGAGGTACCTGTTGGACTTGGTGCTCCTTCTCTCCCTGGGTTTTCTTGGGCCCGTAGTGACCTGTTTAACTTGCTGTAAGAACAAGAACAGCAGGGACCGGCACAAAAAGATACAATAGGTGTAGGTGTACTGTACTGAGCTCCAGAGAACATGTATACCTCAGTTCTGTGTTAGTCGTTTGTCTTGGACTCGAACAATATACCAATATGATTTATAGCTACCCTACAATAGTGCAGTTGTTCAATAAATAAGCCAAGAGTCTTGTAACTGTTTCTTATATTTCCACTTATAAATAGAATAAAAATCAATAACTAACAGCAGCCTCTCATTTGGATGTTGGAGACCTTGCTTTGGCGCAAGCAATTGAGTCAAACTTCAGCAGACAATAACCAAAAGTGTGAAAACAAGCCATTCAAATACTAATGCAAATTATATTCATTTTTCTTGCTCAATTTTGCTTCTCATTTTCAGCATTTCTCGTTCACGGCAAAGATTTTTTAACTCACAGTATTTCCCAGTTTAATTACGTGTAAAACAGCCTTAACGCCAAGTGCTGTGACCTCTCCCCTCCCAGCGCCGTCGTGTCTGCCAGACGTCTCGTCTGTACTGCGGCGCCACATTGTCCGGACGCCTCGTGCTGCAAGCAGCACGTGCACCCGAACTAAGCCTTGCTCCTGCGTTGCCACGAGCCACATCAGCGTAGATGGGTGTTATGGTGGGCTGAAGATACGGCCATGGTCATAGAATATACACTTATATGTGTGTTTGTTGGCGGTGTTATGGTCGGCTGGCTCTTCAATCATCAACCACCTGCAAGTCTCAACTGTGACCCCCACACCCTCCGCTGGTGGTTTCCACTGAGTCTGCTTCCCCTTTTCTAAACAAGACAAGACAGCGAGCAGCGATGTTTCACGGTCAGCGCTCAAGCCCCAGTGGAGAGCAGACCAGGCCTCGTAGGACCCCCCTCCCTCCCTCCCAACTCTTCTGTCCCACCTCCCACTCCTCACATCTGTGTTGGGGTTAGCAGGCAGGGAAATAAAGATTAGCAAGGAAATAATGAGCAATTAGGACGGCTTGTTCGCTGTCCGTTCCTCCATTCCTTTCCCTGCATTTCATTGGTCGGTTTGGCTGGCAGCTGCAGGTGCCAGTGAGTCTTCCCCCGTCTCGCACGCAATCCAAAACAGGCAAAGCATGGCGGGGCAGGACCTCTCGGAGAAAAAAAAGGACAAGAGGCAAATGAAAGGAAGCTTTAATGAAGCAGAAGAGGGACACAATGATGCTAAATGGAACATGGGAAAGTCACGGAGCAGAAACAAAGCAGAGAGAAACGGAGGTTAGAAGAAATAATGGTCCAAATAGCACTGAACAAATCCCACCATGGTGTTTTCTATTATGGCTTCAATTTTTTTTGTTTTACAACTATATTTTGAAAAAATGTTTACTTCAGGTGCAGAACGATGAAAAATTAAAATCACAATAACAGCAGGAGAAAGTGGAAGTTGATGCAACGGTTTTGGTCCTTGAATAAAGCAGAAGTGACTTGATTCAGCCCCAAACACATGCATCCCTTGTGACGCTTGTGACAAGCAATCTGCTCTCAAGCGGGTCCAATCAGAGCAGAGATGAAAGACACTGTCTGGTGCACTCACATGAGGAGCAAAGCATGAAAAAGGAACTAGAAACAAGGTAAATATTATCTCCTCGGTGAGGAGTGTGTTTTTGTCTATACTGCTTTTACCTGCTTAGTGACAGGGATTTGCTCTTAAATTACAAGATTGGCTTTGATACAGCATGTGGTTATTTTGTTTGGTTTAATAAGCTCTTTTGTAACTCAGAGCTGTTATTATATATATGGTTGTCATGTCCAGATGATCTGTGTCTCGGTAATGATAAACTAAGGGGAGGGAGTGGCTGTTTCAGAGCTGAAAGTAAAGTTAGGTGGCTGTAAAGCTCCAAATTTTGAAATTATGAATGCATGAGTAATACACTCATGCATTCATACCCTAGTATTTTAGAGGGTAGAGCCCCATCTAGTGACCTGAGAAGAATACTTCATTGAAAGTAAAGTAAAATGTATTAATATTGCACTTTAGTGCTTAATAAAAGAGAACACCTAATAAACACAAAGTGACTTTACATGGGCCAATAAAAAGGCAGAAGAAAACACCATAAAATATAGAATGAAAACAGATTTTAAAAAGGCCTCCAGCATTGATTTTACCCAGTTGCCAGTCTGAACAGGTACGTTTTGAGGTGATTTTCAAACAAAATCCCCCTTAGCAAACCGTCAGGGTGCAGGCAGAGCATTTCATAACTATGGCTTTGTCCCCATGGGTCTTTGTGCTAGTGAGTGGGACGGAATTCAACACGGTGGCCCAAAGAGCGCCGGTTGGTCGATGAGGGTGAATTAGTTCAGCCACACAATGTAGGCTGGATTCTGACCATGTAGTGCTCTGTTAGTAGGAGTCAGAACCTTTTTATTATAAGGTTTTAGTGTAAGAAGCACATTGATACTTGCATTCAAGCAAAGGATTTGAATCTGGATCTTCTACAATTCTATATTTATATTCGGCGTAGTTACTGTAGACTTATAATTATGTTAAAAACATTTTTTTTAAATGAATTCAGATTTTTCACATAATCCTCCATCATCCGACAGGGGGCGCGCAATGTATTTATTAGCGGACGTCGCTTATAGAAGGCTAGTGACACACACGCACCTGATTGGTTAAAGCGCGGCCGTTCGATTGGTCGGTATGAACACAGTGGGCGTGGCTTAACGTCAATGTTTACGTAGCCCGCTGTCCGCGTATGTAAGCGCAACCGGGGACACTGCGATGGGATTTGATTGACCATTGATTTGTTTTCGTCCCGTTCCACCAGCGGTCGTTGGCACACGATGCACCCCCCGTCGACATGGGGAGTCACTAGCAGCTGAAACACGGAGGAGACCGCGGACAAAGCCGGGATGGCGGGCGCTTTTGGGCTCAAAGGCTGCCAGAAAATTCGAGGTCCGCAGATAAGAAATCTGCTCGAGGCGAAGGACTGCATCCTCCTCGACTGCGACGGCGTGATATGGCACGGGGAGACGGCGGTGACGGGCGCCGCCAAGGCGGTGAGCTCGCTGATACGGCGCGGCAAAAACGTCGTGTTCGTCACCAACAACTGCACCAGGCCCCGCGAGAGCTACGTGCACAAGTTCTACCGGCTGGGCTTCACCGACGTGACGCTGGAGCAGATCTTCAGCTCGTCGTACTGCTCGGCTCTCTACCTGCGGGACGTCGTCAAGGTCCGCGGACAGGTGTACGTGATGGGCTGCGACGGGCTGCGCGTGGAGCTGGAGGGGGCCGGCGTCTCCTGCGTGGAGGAGGCGGACGAACCGGGCGCCACCATCTACGACTGCGCCCTGGCTCCGGACGTCAAGGCGGTGCTGGTGGGACATGACGACAAACTGACTTTTCTCAAACTGGCCAAAGCGTCGTGCTACCTGAGGGACCCTGACTGTCTGTTCCTGGCCACCGACAACGACCCCTGGCACCCTCTGTCGGGTGGACGGATACTGCCAGGTAATGGCGGTGATGCGGCTGCGCCTGTTGACGTGGTGTATACATGTAGATCGCCGACGTGGGCCCATGGGCCCGAGAGGTCAGCGCGAGCCGCGGTCTGCAGTGTTTGACACGTATCAGGGAAATAGTTCCCTCTATGATAATAATGAATTCCCACTATTTGTCGATATTAACATCTTAATCAGAGTCCAAACCCTCTTGTAAAAACGCACCGCTCAGCCGTTAACGGTGAAATAGTTCGTTACTGAAGCTCATCACGCTGTCACGCTTTCCGTTTTAGTGGAACTTGGATTGGTCTTATTGTAAGAAGCTAAACATTCACCATGGACAAGGGCGATCAAGCTTTTTTTTTAAACCAACTCCCATTAAATATAGGCAATTTATTGAAAGTGATTGTGCGTGTGTGTGTTTTACCCGTCAAAGTGAGTCCAACCTTTGGCAGAGCTGTGCTGTGACGTGGAGGTGTGTGGAGGTTTCAGAAGCATGAGACTCCTGATTCTAGGTGCATCTCTGCTGCGGTAAACATTTCACTTGGTCTCGAATACAAACAGGGATGGCGGTCACTGTGCTGGAATACCCATGGCTCAATTGAGCCATTCTTCTGCACCCCGCTCCTATCCCATCCACAGAGCACACGCAGCAGCTTTATCACAGTACAGAACCCAAGTACCGCCCGGCCTAAGGTCTGTCTGCTGGATGGGACACTTTCATTTCGGCCTCCCTTTCTCTCCTTTGTTGTTTTTCTGCTGCCTCCGAACTGGCCCTGCCGGGTTGTAAGCGCGGGGTGAGACTGATCAGAGACTAGGCCACGCCCACTAGAAAGTTGTTTCACTGATCTAACTGATTTTTGTATCATCTTCACCTCTGCAAGGTTCCGGGTCCCTCACTGCGGCCCTGGAGGTGTCCTCGGGCCGCAAGGCCACCGTGATCGGCAAGCCGAGCCGCTTCATGTTCGAGTGCATCTCCAGCCAGTTCAGCGGGGTGGAGCCCGCCAAGTGCCTGATGATCGGGGACCGCCTGGAGACGGACATGCTGTTCGGGTCCAACTGCGGCCTCGACACCATGCTCACCCTCACCGGCGTGTCTCAGCTCGAGGACGCCCACGAGTACAGGGACGGCGACCTGGCCGCCAACCGCGGCCTGGTGCCCGACTACGTGGTGGACTCCATCGCCGACTTCCTGACGGCTTTCGAGGAAGTGGACGAACAGAGCGATTGACGGGAGTCTCCCGTCGCCTAGCAACGATTTGCTTCTGCTGCAAGTGCAATGTTTAGTCTGGCGTACCTATCCACAATCATCCAAAAAAAACAGAAACGCCCCTCAGCTGTTCATAGAATACTCACAGAATACTCCAGTAATCCAGTGTGTACCTCAGTGTTTAGTGTTGTGCCCATTTGTCTCTTGGCAGTTGCTGTAGGTGTTGATATTACTCTACGAATATACTGCACTTTCCCCTCCATAGAGTTCACAGGTAGTGTTTGATTAGTTTTGGGAACCCAGAGGTATTTTTGTAAAGCCATGAATTGTTCTATAACGGCATTCATGTAATTATTTTTTTTCCCCTCAGAGGCAGACATGGACTTACTAAGGCATGTCTTAAATTCATGGCAAGAGGAGACTATAAATAAACCGCTTTCCTCGGCTCTGGAGACTTGAGATAACTCTCTGCCAGTCTGAGCGGCGAACGTTCACCTCTCCTCGCGTCTGTTTGTGCCAATAGTCACTGGAGAGCTTACCGGATCTCATAGTTAGAAAAACACCGGTCATAGCGCTCTGTTGTGGAATGTCGATGTTGTTGATGTTTGCCATATAGAGCATGCCAGCGACGGTAAACAATAAAGCACCTGAAAACAAATCCTGAACACGTGGCTCGTGTGTTGAAGGCGTTCTCTGCCGGTCATGTGCCTACGGGTTCCACATCGAGCACGATAAGAACGCCACAATCGAAATACAATATGTTCTTTTAATGAATTCCATCCAGCAGACTCACTCAACAGTACCATTGCAACTCGATAGCCGAGGCTCTCGGGCCGCTTGGGTTCGAACAAACGTATCGGTTTAGTGTGAATCTCAGGGAAATGCACCTTCCCATTATTGGGAATTTAGGGGGTCTGATTTAGGTGAGGTGGCATTGCAAGTGAGGCACACATGAGAGGAAAAATCAGAAACCGTCAAAACCAAAAAATATACAACTAGGATAGAAACAAATATGTACATCTTAACCAGCTTTAACCAATACTTTATTCTACATCATGTGGCAATAGGTTGAGCAGCCGAATGGAGTTGAAGACACACAGAAAAGGACCCTGATTGCGGTGATCGAGTCGCTTCGTGTCATTCTGGTCCGCCACGCTGTGAAGAAACAAAACAGAATACAGATCTGAAAAAAAACTAACAAATGTGACATAAGAGCTCCTCAATATTGGCAATGTAGATAAAACTTTGAGGTGGAAATTCTCCGCTTTCTGAAACATGTGAAATGTTGATAAGATTTCTTCCAATCGGTCCATTACATTTCTGTAACCAATGGTTACGGAGGTTGATCTTACATCCAGGACAAAGGTTGTGCTCTGAAACATACCCAAGGATCAAAGGCCCCCCCCCTCACCTGGATGTACTCCATCTCTTCGGCTGCCATTGGTCTCCTGCGGTACCTCGCAGGTAGTAGCTGAATAGAGGCCAGAGAATCTGGGGTGCCAGAAAGTGGGGTTAAAGGTGCATGAGGTCGTGATGACGGAGGCGGCGTCGGCGTGCTGTGCGGGGAGACGTTAACTGCAAATGCTTTCAAAGCCTCTTCAGCTGGAAATGGAAAGAAGAAGAAGAAGAAGAAGAAGAAGAAAAGTCAGTCAACGTCACTTATGACGGCAACTCAAGAAGCACCGAGCACAATTCAAGGGCAAAGATTCAAATGAATTTAATGCTTGCTTAATGTTTCTTAAAACACGGAACAACTGAAGGTTACAGAATCCGCTGGATCACCAGGAGCCGTTTTTATAGTTAACATTCAATGTCGCCATGCTCACCATTGGGTCGTTGAAGGTCTTGTCGCTTGGGGAACTTGATCAGAGGAGCGCGAGGCCGAACAGCCTGTAAAAAAAGAAAAAAAAGCTTCGTTTTAATCTTCAACATTAAGTACAAAGAGAGGGATTACCTCGGTAACATCTAACAACCTATACATTTAACCCTTTAATGTATTACTCATATTTGTTTTGGTGCGTGGGAGTATTCCACTGGTTTTTAATTGTGTGATAGAAGCATCACTCTATCATGATGACTGTGACGGGTCACAATGTGGATCTGATAACAGTGACTTATGTTTCACTATTGCTGCAACGACCAAAAACGCATCGACAGACTGAGATGAATAGCCCAAGGGCCAAGGCCAAAAAAGGGGGCCCCCGTACCAGCCTCCAAGGGCTTTCTGATTATTGACGAACAACAGTATCCAGTTTGCACACCAACCAACCAAAACAAGCGGTTAGATGCAGTCCCCATAACGCTGGACATATATGTTTCTATATTTACTGGGATACAGATGTTTAAAACCCCTTTAGATACAGTGTCTTTGCCATTGAGCAAGCGAAACTAAAAACGTCCATGTTTACACCGAGCGACGTTCAAAGTGAACCGACAACAAGTCCCCTCATCCTCCGCTCCCTCCATCCCCGTACATACGTTATCTGATGCTAAGCTAACACGAATCACACTTCATGCTAACAGCGACTCGGTCCAACAGCTGCGTCAAAATGTCAGCGAGCGCTTATGTAGATTTAGACTGTAAATTCGTTTTTCTTGTGCTGTCTCAACACGGTTAAACAAGGACACCAACAAGGGTACGCCTGTGTTTGTTTCAGCCAAAGGGCTCTTCTAAAACAGGTTATACACGGTGAAGGACGACGAGGGAGGGTCGTTTCCCACCAACAGCGTGAATCGGACCTCAACACACTGTCGTCTGCGCTAGTGTGGATCTCTGGAGCACTGTTACCTGGATGACTCGGGCTGCGGGTGCTGCCATCTTGGAGCTGACTTTGCTCCCCATGACGACCCCGCTGGTTCACTTCCGGTTTGAAGAGGCTCCCCGTAGCTGCCGAATGACACCACAAGATGGCGCTGCGCTGTTGACGTAAACGGTTAACGTAAACGGTCTTGGCGTAACACGCACAGTGGTCCACGGGATGCGGGTTATGGGGAATGGCGCAGGGGGGTGGGAAGGGGATATAATGCCTCCTTACGTATAGCCTCCTCTTTACACCTCTGTGGAAACGGCCGTCAGATTGATTGACCCAGCGGTTGTCCTTCGAGGTCAAATCCTCAGGCCAGTCAATCCATACTGCAGCCTTATCACTCCGGGTTGCGAGTTAGCCTCCTGTGAAAAGAGGACATACAAAATAGACCAATGCAATACTTTAATCTACTGTAAAGTACAAACAGTCGAAGGCAAATGAGGTCTCAGAGCCTTTCATCCTCCATTAAGCTACTGAAAGTCTGTGTGATACCAAAACAATCCAATACAAGACTAGTGTGCTATAGCAAAGACCAATATCTTTGTATCTACTCCGTCTGGATGAAAATAAGGTCAAGTAAATCTTGTCCAATCAACGACGAGTAAAGGGGCAGAGATTGTTTATAAGGAAAGATGTGTCACCAGCAGAAAACACACCGTCAGAAATAAGCACAAATCTCTCGCGCCGCATTGCAAACACGCAGTAAGTACTTTTCATAGAATATATAAACGTAAAATCAACCCAAACTATGATTACAGCACAGCCTATAGAAAGTGTAATATAATATAGCGTTTTTTCCATAAGGCAACCGAATATTATTTTTCATTTGAGTTTTCCCTGTCTGGTTTATGTGAATTTTGTTTTCATTTGGTGATAGCAGTAGGATTCCTGAACGAGGAGGACGAGAGTACGTTATTTAGTTAATACACGTATCTTTAATAATTTGATACAAAGGTTTAAACCTTTGAGCATGTAATACTGTTGATGACGTCTCGTATGCTTGCCTTTTGAACCCACAACTCACAAAACCTTTCAAATAATAAAAGACAACAAGAAGAGAAGAGAAGATCTTTAACAAGAAATTGATTAACTCAATATACATATGTAGTGGAGCATCTTTCCCAATATGCTCTTTGTACTTGCGGTCAGTCTAATGTGTGCAATGACATCACAACAACGCCATCTGCTGGATTCCTCATTCATTGCAGGATTCCCAAAGCCGTTTAGTGAAATTTCAAATTCATAAACAATACAGCTCATCTCAACCCTTCAACCACAGTGCGACTTGGGGATTTACAAACCCTGGTACAATTTTCTTTATATATGACATAATGTTGCCTTACTATTATTGGCCCAATTATTAAATTCAACTGATGAATGCATTGAAGCTTTGCTCCATTTTGACATGCTAAAGTCTATTTATCCCTGCATAACAATAATAAATACGTAGTGCCGTGCTGTCATGATCATCCCATACCAAAAGATTATGCAACTAATTAACAACCTCCCATTCACAGCAAGAAGATACATCAGTCGGGTGAACAATTACAATTTAATTAGACCTCCATTTATTAAACAAAGTTGTCCAGAGTCATGAAAAACAAAACTGATTCCAATATAAACATGGGCCGATTCTTAACTTGATACTGCGCATATAGTGCATTCTGCTATAGCGTCGGCAGCTGCACCCGACTGGGGTTTGAACCCAGGCCTTCTTGCCAGCTGCGTGGCTGAGACTCAGTGGGTCTTTGACCTGTCGAACAGCTGCTTGAGTTGGTCATGAGAGGTGGCCTCCTTCTGCTGCATGAGATCATTGTGGCCCTTGGTGACACCCCAGCTGTCTGGGCAAGACATGGAGGGACACAGGGGGCGACCAGAGGCTGGCTTCAGGTTCTCCCAGTAGTCACGGCGGGCTCTAGAAGAGACAAAAGGCCACACCAGTCAGTACCTAGTCAGAAAGAGCTGTTTTCTTTTTTACATTTTAGGGTGCATGATTACAGTACTCAGTGATAGAAAGTCTCTCTTCTGACCTGGCTCTGACCCAGGGCTTGGTGTGCATCTCCAGACCGGCACCCCAGTTGCCGTGCTTCTCTGACGCAGCAGGGAGGACGCCCCTCTCGGCGGCCAGCTCCTCTGCCACCGCCCTGATGTGGTACGGCTCGAATCCACAGCAGCCGCCGATGAAGAGGATGCCAGCGTTGAAGGCCTCTCTGGCGTACTTGTGCATGTCCCACCGCGACAGGATCCTGGGCTCCAGACCTGACGGGAGATTTGTACACATTACACCCCATAACTGAGGTTTGCTTTTGGCGACCTTGCCGCCGTGGGATGCGGGAGGTTTGCATGTGCACATGGAGAAAGTACTTATTTTTAAGGTGTAACGTTATATGTTTAAATGAAAATGCCAAGCGGTTTCATTACCAAAGGGGAATTCTGGCAGGTCGATGAAACCCTGACAGTTGCAGTCGGGGGTGTGGTATGCCAGGGGCTGCACCATGTAATGAGCCTTCAGTCCGGCCTTCTCCACTCCCTCCTTCATCATCTTGACAGCTTTCACACAGGTCATGGGGTCAAAGTGGCAGTTGACGCCAACAATCTGGGCACCTACAAGTGGAACATGCATTGGCAGGGTTAGGTTAGCTGTGACTAATGAGCAGAGGAGGACAACACTTTCGAAGAGACAGAACCAACTGCTGTCACGGTTCTAGGGTTTGAGATCTAAGAGACTTTAAAGTTGCATTTCCTGGGCGGTGCTCACGGGTGCGTTAAAGGACACTGTACCCACCGGCTTTGACCAGCCGGACGGCACACTCTGCAGGTGGCACGCCGTGCATGTCTCCCTCCGGTCCGATGCACATGGAAGCAGCCACAGGCTTCCCGGTCTCCTTCAGCACCTCCACGGCCCACACGGCCTCCTCAACATGCTCAAAGTACTGCAGGACAGACACACGTCCCACTCAACAAAGGGCTTAAAGTGAGGGTTGAGATCATTCACGGCAGAAAGTCATCTGTACCTCTGCAATCAGGAAGTCCACGTTTTTCTTCATGAACACGTCAAGCTGTTTCTTCAGGATGCCTTTCACCTCCGTCTCACTCTTGCAGCTCAGGTAGGACGGAGTCTGACACACTCCTCCGGCAACCAGAGCGTCGCCCTCGTTGGCGACCTCCCGGGCCAAATCGCAGGCGGCCTCGTTGATCTGAGCTCCCTGCGGGACGGAAGAGACATCGTGGGCAAAACCAGACCAAACCGGCTTATTCTTGGGCGAGTGGTGCTGCGTCCAATGGGGCCTACAGTGAAGGTGAGCTTGTTGCCCCTGTTCTCCAGTTTGTCGTCGCTGGCGTAGAAGGTGAAGGTCTGCATGACGTTGGCCCCGGCCCTCAGGAACTCCCTGTGCAGCTGCCGCACTGAAGTCACCAAAAAGACCAACGCACGATAAGGCGACCGGACGAGCACATCCATCTACACCGTGACGCGCGCCGCACAAGCAGAGGCCATCAGCAGGGATCGCGAAGAAGCAGCATTTGGAGGAGAATGAGCGCGGCTCTCGCTCTCTCACCTGCTTCCGGGTGCTCCGCGGCGGCTTCCGGCGTCCACGGGCCGGCCTTCACGTAGCCCCTCTTCTCCAGGGCGAACACGAAGCCTCCATCGCCGATCACCACCTCCCCGGCGTCGAGGCGCTCCAAGATTCCCTGAGGAGACGAGTGTGAGCGCAGAGGGATGGAGGTTTACGGGACAGATGCTGACGCACCACTTGATAGGGCGAAGGCCCCACCTCTATTTCGGACCGGACTCGGTTTAATTGAGTGAGAGAAATATGCATCATGCCTCATGCAGGACTCCAAATTGACCCCGCCCCCCCCTGTCCCCCCCCCGTCCCCCTCGTGTGACGCAGAGGCATCGAGAAAGCAGCACATGTGCCGTCAGAGAGCAGCTGCACGGCTCCCGTTCACTGATAGATCAGAACTTTTGGATTCCCACACGTGGGCTTTAACATTAAAAGTTTCACTTGACTTTGTTCATACACTTCAGACCAGGTCAGTGAAATGTACAGTGTGAACTGAGCTAAACTAGATTATAATAACTGTGATGTTCATCATGTGTCATGAGCTGAAAAGAAAAAGCTTTCACAAAGTCCTTTTCCATAACATCCCCAACACATAAACTAGACAAACATACCTTCTTTGATGGTGCCATAATCCTGCAGTCGTGTGGACCCCCGTACTACTCAGACTTTGAGAGGCTGAAGCGACACTGGAGAGGAGCAGGAGCCCCCTATAAATCTATCTGAAGCAGGGGAGGGGTCCCAAACGGGAGCCGCTCTGATTGGCAGCAGGCAAAATGACACAACCCCAATGTTTACACGTCTCCCCCTCCTCTCGTTGACAGAGTGAGAGTATTGTGAGAGTGTCCCGCTTCGGGACCGGTCCCATCGGGGGATGGAGTCCCTTCTAAATCCATGCACATGTCAAATGTGTCACGTTCAACAGTCCAACAGCACTCATTCCACACCGACACCAATAAAGTGACAAATTCAGGTTTATTGTAGGGGGGGGGTTTACAAAGTACTCCACAAGTGGAGCATCGCTGTTACAAGTGCTTTTTCATCCTTGGACTGGACTCGGAAAAGACTCCTCTCTCCTGTCCTCATGTGGAGGACTTGGCCTTCTTCTGCCTCTCCAGCACGTGCTTCATTTCCTGACTGCTGGTGGCCTCTTTGTGCTGCAGCAGGTCGGCGTGGCCCTTGGTCACGCCCCAGCTCTCCGGCGTGGACAGGGACGGGCACTTGGGCCGACCGGATGCAGGAGCTAAATTCTCCCAGTAGTCCCGACGGGCCCTAGATGGGGGGGGCACAGACACAGGATAAGCACAAGAAGAGATGCATGCGTGTGTTTCAGTATTTTGAATATTTTGTCTGGTTTACCTGGCTCGGACCCAGGGTTTGGTGTGCATCTCCAGACCAGCACCCCACATTCCATGTTTCTCTGAGCCAGGGACCACGATCCCTCTCTCGGGGGCCAGCTCCTCTGCTATGGCCCTGATGTGGTAGGGCTCAAATCCACAGCAGCCCCCGATGAAGCGGATGCCAGCCTTGTAGGACTCTCTGGCGTACTTATGCATGTCCCAGCGGGTCAGGATTCTGGGCTCAAGGGCTGAGGAAGTTAAGTGGAGACAACTTTTGAGAAACTACAGACTACTTGGTTTTGATTCATTTTTTTTTTATATCCGAGCACAAGGCAATACCGAAAGGGAATTCTGGCAGGTCGATGAATCCCTGACAGTTGCAGTCGGGGGTGTGGTAAGCCAGCGGCTGCACCATGTAGTGAGCCTTCAGCCTGGCCTTCTCCACTCCCTCCTTCATCATCTTCACGGCTTTCACACAGGTCATGGGGTCAAAGTGGCAGTTGACCCCCACAATCTGGGCACCTGGAGAAGAGAGTGAAATGGTCATTGCCGTATCAGATAACGCAGCCGACGCCACGCTACAGAAACGCGCGGGTATTCTCGTACCGGCCTTCACCAGCCTGACGGCACAGTCGCCGGGTGAGACGCCGTGCATGTCTCCCTCCGGTCCGATGCACATGGAGGCGGCCACGGGCTTCCCGCTGGTCTTCAGCACCTCCACGGCCCACACGGCCTCCTCCACATGCTCGAAGTACTGCGGGGCGAGAGAAAAAAACGCCGTCACCACCACGGCGCCCGGTCGTTCCAAACCGATCCCATTTCAGATGTAAGGCCACAGGACCCAGGAAACCAGATGCGCCTCCACCTCGGCTATCAGGAAGTCCACGTTCTTCTTCATGAACACGTCCAGCTGTTTCTTAAAGATGGCCTTCACATCTGTCTCACTCTTGCAGCTCAGGTAGGACGGAGTCTGACACACGCCACCGGCCACCATGGCGTCTCCTTCACTGGCTACTTCCCTCGCCAGGTCACAGGCCGCCTCGTTGATTTGTGCCCCCTGAGAGAACATCACAGTTGAAGGCCATTAGTACGGGGGGGGGTAGAGTGGTGTTTGCTGTAAGCGGTGGCTGCTGTAGCTGGGTTCTCACAGTGATTCTCAAGTCCTGCCCCCTGTTCTCCAGTTTGTCGTCGCTGGCGTAGAAGGTGAAGGTCTGCATGACGTTGGATCCTGCCCTCAGGAACTCCCTGTGCAGCTGCCGCACTGATGGAACCGCGCGTGTTTAAAGCTTTTAGTTTTGCCCCCGTGTTGGGTTTTGAGGACAGCGTGTGGGTGTCTGTCTTACCGGCCTCGGGGTGTGTGACGGTAGCCTCCGGGGTCCAAGGCCCGGCCTTCACGTAGCCTCTCTTCTCCAGAGCGAACACGAAACCCCCATCGCCGATCACCACCTCCCCGGAATTCAGGCGCTCGATGATACCCTGCGGTTGAGAGAAAATAGTTCCGACGTGGTCTGTGTGTTGCCTTTGGATTCGAGCACTACATCACCTACTTATAGGTCCCACTTAAAACCCGCACTGACAACATTTCCATCAGAACAGCACGACCTGTCAACCAACAGGGCATCTACAACCCACAGCAAATACTTATAATACATGTCTGAAGTCTCTTTAGAATAAGAAAATTCAGATTCACATATCAGTTCATTTACCTTCTTGACTGGTGCCATCTCTTCTTCCCGGTTTCAGTTCAAGCACTTGGTAACAGCGAACCCCTTTTTCGGCCCGAAGAGTGCAGAGAGTTGGCCCTCGCCAGCTTTATACCAGCTGCAAGGGTATGGGAGGATTTGATTTTGTTGCCAAAAACTCATGTATAATTGCTAAATCTCTGTTTGGACATTGTGCAACCCGGTTTGGCTCATAGATCAATGAAGAAAATACAGCAGCAGTCAATTCAGGTAAGACAGGGACATCTGTTACAGAGAGTAATGTGCCTTTAATCATTCAAAAAGATCAAACATTTGTGCTGTATTTTAAACAAAAGTTTGGTTACTTTTGGGCCACAGTGAAGCCTAACATATTAAAAAAGGTATTGTTTAAAATTGCAGGGTTTACTTTGAGAATATAAATCATTTTCCTGCAAGTGAGCATTTGGTACAATTTAATACATTTTTATTGGTTTACTAGCCTGGTGACATCCAACCAAATCCTCCAGATGTTCGCCTCCTTTGACCCTGAAAAGGTCAATAAAACCCAGTGTCCTCACAGTTTGAACCATCTGCAAAGCCTGAAGAGATAAGCCCGCATTATGCGCCTCTGCCCAGTACTTGCAGGTTTTGAGACCGATAAGGGTGGTTTCTGAATCGTAATATTTTACAAAGGAGCTACTACACAACTATTACCAAAGCGAAAAATGTAAAAATGCTACAGCCCCACTTCCACCATGGTGAGAATTTCTCATACTTGTCAAATAGTAAATTCAAGGTTTTTTGGGGCTTTGCACTTTCCTTTTCTTGCCAAAGGACATTGGGATTGACCTTTTCATATTTCTTCAATTGCCTCTTTTAGACAGAGCAATGAAAACAAGAAATTCATGTGGTTGCTTTCTTTTGGTGGATCCATTTAAATAACTCAGTCCAACATCTCTGAACCAGAAACCAGTGTAAAACAACACCGCTGCAGATGGAGTTTTCCAGGTTAACCAGTAACACCTCCTGCTGTGCCCACGTCATTGGCCCTATTTATTTTGTGGACCTGTCCGCTCTGGGTCTAGCCAGTTTCAGGGGGACTGTTAGAGATAGGCCTCTCTCGGGTGTTTATCAACATGGGTCAAAGTTCAGAAAACGCCTCCAATCTATAGTTCACTACAGGGTTTCGTCAGCATGTTTTGGAGTCACTGATAGCACGTTACCCGGCTGTTGATCCAGGGGAACTGTCCTCAGAAGTGTCACATCCTAAAAATGGTTTCCTGCATCAGTTTGCAAAAGTCTCTAAGCTGGGCCTTTAAGGAAAATAAAGATGTTAATAGTTATGATATCCATGATGGGCTCTGAAACAAACAAAATAATATTTGTATAAAAGGACTGGGACTGAGTTTTAGACGGTTACCTAACCCATGCAGCCCAAAACCAAACGTTTAAAAGTGACCTAAAACGGTTCCTCACAGCTGGTTGGAAGGCGATGGCTGTCTGCTTATCATCACTTACACTCAAATGTAAAACATAGTTTGCCCTCACTGTCAACTTGCTGTATTTTGTATTTTTGGATGTTACGGTGTAGAAATAGCTCAAGTGTCAGTGAAGTGCTGAGGGAAGCAGCTATGTCAGAAGAGACCAAAACCCAGCATGCATACTCTGAAGAGAGCTCAACCAAAGGGGCCGCTGCTCACTTAGTGGCTCATGAAAACACAAACAAGCTTAGGATGACAAACTCTATTCTATAAAGGGACTTCTTTCTGCCATTGATTAAACTTATTTTGGATTTAGACCTTTTTTTTTTTTGTTTCCCCTCTCCCTGCTTGTGGTTGAACTATAAATCCAGTTCTGTGAACTCTTTATATCTACCATATCCCATTACTGCTGAGTTATTCCAGCTATTCCAATTCCAGTATCAGGTGTTGATCAGCAGCTGTACTGAGTCACTTCTTTCTTTTTGCAGCCACAACTACTTCTCGCAGGCTGAGACTGACCCTGAGGCCCTCCGTGAGGTTGTGTGACTGAAGGCTGAAGCTAAGGGTGGAGGGGCCGACCTGCGGGGGGGGGGGGGCTATTATGGTTGAATGGCTGAGAAACGGGACACATTTGCTCTGCAAAAGTGCGCGGGCCCGGCTCCTTCTGCTGGGACACGCATTTGTTGTGTGGGTGACCTCAGCCGATAAGTTCAGGTTAACTATTAACTCCTAACCAACTGATAAGAAGTCTTGCTCTTTTGGTCAGCTGGAAACACAAGTAGGACAGAGAGATGTTGTTGAACCACCCCAACATGAGTATATGTGTTTGAATTGTGTTCCCGATGTCATCAGTCTGCAACTAAATGTGCACTAAGCGCACCTCATACACATCGTAGTCAGATCTGTTTGCACTGCATCAATCATAACTTCTTCTTAAGGTGTTTAATGTACTAACATTCAATTATACTGTGTCATACTACTTTGAGACACAAGAGGTCCCACTCGCACACTACTTGTAATCAGGGCAGTATTTTTTTTTCCTCGTGCACACTTGAAACAGTTGATACAACTTATTGCAAAAATGTGTCCACGTATCACCTGATTGACAGATTTTCGGCACATCAGATCACTTGAATTGATTTGTTTTCCACAGCTACACAAATTGCTCCACATACATTTTGTGACACACACATGAAGTAGGGAGAGGGATGCTTTGATCCAACCGACCTCACTATGAAAAGCGGTGAGGGTGGATTTTCATACACTACTTCTGTACTTTGCCTCTTGGTGAGAGGGTTTACGGAGACGTTTCTTTTAACTGCTCCATTGAATCTCAAGACTTCGAGGAAAACCCAAGAACTGTTCCTGAATATACACAAAAAGGAACATATGTCATCAACTTGATGAGTGGAAATAAAATTCTGGGCTTCCATGTTTGCGGATCATTGATTTGCTCTATTTAATTAAATCACGGCCTTTCGGCTTGCGAAACGCATTCTTGAGCAATGAGCCTCTTCAAATATCAGTTAGATGTGGGCTGCTGCTCCTTTGTTTGTTAGCAACCGCAGTCGTGTTGTCCACATTTCATGAAGTCACCTGCATCCAACCGGTTGTGTTTATTTTGGGGCGAGAAACAAACAGCAGTGTATCGCTGCCGAAGCCAGAATGGCTTTTGAACGTTTGAGAGGCATTTGAGTGCGAACGGGTCGGTGAGATGCTGCTGCGTCTCACATCCCTCCTCACATGTCTCCCGCTTGATTCATCGGTTGAGATTAGAAGGGTTCGTCGAGATAAATTCAATTTGGATAAGCAAAGAGTCAAAATGTTTGTACAACATGTGGCCGAGCCAAAGTCCACCACGGTGCTTTATAACATCACCATATAAGATGATATGTAGTTGAGGTATTTATGACTCAGACACAGATTGAGTCGCTTGCTGTTTTTGTTTACCAGATAAAGTTTCACTCGACTTTGTTATCCCTCATGGGAAAAATGTGTCACAGCAGAGACATCACAGCAGCATTGTGTGTATTCTAAAGTCTATATTTCTAAACACTGACATGCTCGATGGTGAGAGGCCAAACTCCGCTGTGATGCTCGGCTTTGCTCGGGTTTTATGTATTTTCGTCGCATTCACGTCACACTTTATTTTGTATTTATTTACACCATCAAACAGTATACTGATGAGGAATACCCCCCCCCCGCCAAAAAAACAGAAATGATGGATTCCCCTCTCTTTCGTTTCTAAATGTCAGGTCTGTGACCACATTGCTGCCCACTGTATGTTTATGTTTACCTCACTGGACTGGACATTCGAACCCATAATTAGCAGATTCTTTGTTCATAAACTGGCAACACATGGGTGAGACAACAACAGCTATTTGAAAATTAAAGTAAACTACGACTATACAATGCTTTATATGAGAGAAATATCAACATAAAGTTTGTATGTATATGTATGTTTGATATAGAATTGCATGACAACTTCCCTGTACAACTCGAATTATTATATTCCAAAATCTCAACATATGAACTCATTTGTTGACTTACAATCCAAATACAAAGCCCTTGACGCAACAACTTTGAAATATCTGTTAGTCATTTTAGAATCCACACTGATACATATTTAAAGCCCCCTCTGTGGCCAAAACCAGAAGAGCTCCTCTTTAACCATCTACCATTGCAGCATCCCACAGAGGAAATGGGAGCTGGTGTTGACCGGCTGGGAAGAGGAGTCGCTGGGCTTTTTCTTTGTTTTTCGGGCTCTCTAGGCTCGGGAAGAAGTATACACAAAACACAACTTCATGCAGAAAGGATGCATTAAATACCAACGTGGTGGAACTCACAATGTTTGAGTTGCACAGTATATATGGAGGGGAAGCGTTAAACATTGCCTAACATTACTTATGATTGTCTAAACAAAAGAGCATCAAGACAAAGGGGAAATAATCAGATGACAAGATAAGTAATTATATTTCATTCATAACACCCCCCCCCCCCCCCCAGGGCCCTGTTCCTCTGAATTTTGAAAAAAGAGCCCTTCTAAAATATAATGGAACAAGCATGCTCTTCCAAACCTGTCTATAAATGATGCCTTGGTTACTCAGGGGACACTTAACAGAACTGCACAAGTCCTTCATCAATGGACGTGGACCTCCCCCAAGACATTTATGCCAGCCACCATGTGACCCTGTGTACAAACCACACACAAGCTTTCAAAACATGCAGTTGGGGAACCGTGGTCATTCACTGTTCCGCCCAAAGGTACGCTGGTGGAGACACAAGTCAAGTCAAAATGACTTGCTTATGTAAGGTTTTGTGTAGTGGTAAATATGCACCTTTGTATTTAAAAGAAAATTAGATGAGATGATCAACAGGTCACCTCTGGGTGGAGAAAATGTGAAGGTCAGCCGGTCAGCTTGTATTAGCTGAAAGACTAGAAACTACAGGCACCTCTGAAGCTCACAAATCTACCTGTTACTGTTTGGTACACAAACCGTGTATCCAGTAAATCCTTTACTGATAAAAACACGCAATAGTCCACTGTATCTAAACCAATACAAGGACATATTTACTCAATGTGGAGCAGAAACATGTAAACATTAAAATATGATGCACAGTAAAAATAATTTTATTTGCATGAATACTAAAAGTGAATTGATGATGTGATTTGGTGTTTTGTATAATTTCATGTTACACATAATTATTTTATTGATTATTTATCTTACTTTTAGTTTGGTACAAACTTTGGAGAAGTTATAGCTACACAGAAGAAGCTGAATTCGTTGTTGGAAGTTAGTGGAAAGTCGCAGGATCCAGGAACCCGTCGTCATGTCGGCCTCTTCTCTTCTTCTCCTCCTTCCTGAGACGAGCGCAGTGGGGGGAAGGGAGAAGGGAAAGGGAGAAGGGAAAGGGAGGAGAGAAGGAAGGAGGAGAGGAGGCGACGGGGGACGGCTCTATACGCGAGGGCTGAAGGAGAGAGAGAATGATATCGCCCTGAAGAAAAGGAGCCCGGGTGAATGAGGCCCAGGAGGACTTCTCAAAACAAAAGACATCTTCTTCTTCTTCTTCCTGTCCTCCTGCAGAATCCTCCGCACGGGGACTTCCGGTAAGTGGGAACAGGGAGACGTGCCGTGAGCCGATTGACTTCACGCGCCTCGTCTTCGGACTCCGTGAAGCCGAAAGTGTCGTTAATGTCGCGCTCGTTGTAGGTTTCAGTCCCGCTGACGGCCAGGAACAGACCTCGTTTTGGCGCTTCGTTGCACAGCTGTGTTCGATGCCAGCTGTTATTACGGACGTTTGGTTGAAGTGTGTGTGTGTGTGTGTGTGTGTGTGTGTGTGTGTGTGTGTGTGTGTGTGTGTGTGTGTGTGTGTGTGTGTGTGTGCGCGCGTGCGCGTGTTTTTCGTATTTCTTTGGAGGGATGTGGACTCTAAAAGTTGCAGCCCTGTGGCCACCCCAACATCTGGCAGCAGCTGGAAATCAGAGCACTTGTATGAGGAATCTCCTCCACCAGCAGCCTAACTACTCATTACAACTAAAGCTCTATTATTTATTTTTTTAAATAAATGCTTTTTATTTCCCAAAGTGTCTTTCACACATGTCCATGCAGGCAGCAGCCCTGCGTGTCTCTTTCCACCACAACGTCCTTGAAGTGCATGGAGATGGTCCCCACCCCCCCCCCCCCCCCCCCCCTGTGTGAGAGCCACCCATGGAGCTCTCTGGCCCGATAGCCCCGGTGCTGAGAGGGGAAGTGGCTTCACATCACAAACTAAACACAACCAGAGGAAAACCGTTGCGTGTTTATTCGAGCTGAGTTCAAGGACAAACTGTAGTGACATGATGAGTGGAGGGAGCCTCCGCCAACATGCTCAAAAACCTTTCCGCTCTTACAAAAACTACTATTTGTTTCAATGTCTAGTGACTCATTCTAGGAGTTATTGAATGCTGCTCTCATGCTGTAATTGGCTTTTTCCTGGATCTCCCTGCCTACTTTTCCTAGATTGAGTTTTGACAACCACCTGGACGACGAGTGCGAACCTGCTCCGTGTCAGTGGATCTAGATGATGGGATGGTGATAGCTGAGGGAGGGTTTTGAGGGAGTTATGTTTTCTAGTAAATGGCAAATAAAATATTGTGGCTGTTTATTGAATGGATCTATTTTTATCTGGTTTACACCCGATGGGAGAGAAATGTGGAAGGAACTCTTCCGAGATTGATTTCAGTCTGGAGTCGAGGAAGATGGTCAGTGATTTATGAGTATATTTAGCAGCGGATAAGACTAACTAACCATACAAATAGCCATTACCAGGTCACCACGTTGTTGTTTATCATAGTTCCGTAGCGCAATTGATAGATTTTCTACCTTCATGGAGGACCACGGTTCCTCGTTTTACTTCACCATAGTGCAAAAATCATCTCGTGAACTCCAAATGACCCTGCGTGGGATCCTACAATTGTGTGGTCGTGTTGACAAAACGTCCGGACGACCTATATCACAAGCAGGTTTTGTACGTATTGGTAGAATCTCACTACTGTTATAATGTGTGCACAAGGCTCAGTCATTACTCAACATTCAGACACCATCATCCATCATCTGTAGAAGCAGAAGAAGAACTCAGGAGGGAGGAGCGCGAAGGACATTCTCCTCTTTGTGTGAGGGAGATGCGAGGGTCACTCGGGGGCTTTGTGCGTCAGGGACTTTCGGGGCCCCTACGGAGTCAGTGAGGAGAGAGCGAGGGGGCCCGGGGGTGTTGCACAGATTGAACGGGGCCACGGCGATTGGAGAGCTCCTATGGTGGCATGTCTTTTGGGAGCTGAGGAGCGAGCGGGGAGGAGGAGGAGGAGGAGGAGGAGGAGGAGGAGGGAGTGGGCGGTGGTATGTCGACACTTCTTTGTTTGAGTTGAGTGGCACCAGATGAAGTGGGCCTTTCTTTCTGTTTTTTTTTCTTTTCTCAGGCACATGCACGCGGGTCTCGGCTGAAGTTCTCCTCCGTGCTGCCACCTTCTCACTGTTAACGGAAGTGTGTTGGTTTTTGGTGTTTGTGCGTCAGTAACTAGTTAAACTAGTTTTCAGCCAAACGTGGGCCTCCTATTGTCATCGAAACCCCTGGGTCTGTGAAATAAATCTAAACTCGGGTGCACTAAAACCCGCGTTCAACCATCTCTCAATGGAAGGTAATCATGGGACACAAGGTGTGGCAATGGCCTAGCCACGGAAGGCATTTCCTCCACTCGCAGCTCCAAATATATTCCAAAGCAGTAGCTCACGTGGTTATGGTTAGCGAGAAAGGGGCTCTGGAGGAGACCGGGCCCCGGGTGGTTTCACAACATCGGGGGGGGGGGGGGGGATCGAGGAAACCGAATGAGCTGAGCTCGTCTCCGGGTCTCCTGTTTGCAACGTCCTGGTGAAGCAGGTGGATGTTTGCCCGCCTGCAGGTACAGGCTGAGGTGTAACAATCAAAGGGAGCCACAATGAAACTCATTAGTTTGTAGAAAAGGGCTTTGTTCTGTTGTTTGGTTCAGGTTTCACAAGGTCACAAATTTGACCCGCCAGACTGCTGGGGGGGAGAAACGGGACCTTGGTGGGGATCTTTTGCTGTTCGTGGATGTAATTGAACATTTCCGTGGGAATTGGCTGGAGGGCTTTGGTGTCTCTATCCCGGCAGGTGTCCTGACTCGCCCAGTGCTCTTGCGCTCGTTGATCGATTTGTAAAATCCAGCATTGAAAAGTGTACGTTCAGATTTCAAGCTGCTGCTATTGCTTCACTGGCCGTCACTCCGCCTGGAGCTCAGCCGCATTCTTTCATGACGAAGGGATACGTTTAGTCCTGCCCAACTGGCATCGCACTAGTTTCCTATCGCTGGCTATTTTGTAAAATGCTGCTGGCCTTGAGTAGATGTGTGTAGCCCTGAAGATGATGAAGTAGCCTAGCTGGTCCAGGTGCATGACCAGACCGGACCAGACCAGACACAGCAGCTTAGGGAACAGATTGCCGTGGTTTGAGGTTTCTAATTCAGGAGATGTGGTGTCCTCCCCGCCCAGATCCACTTTGGGGGGGGGAGGTCATTGGATCGGGGCGGGTGATCCAACAGCTTAGGTATGCTTTCCTAAACTACAGATACAGAAACAATCCTCCATTTCCCCATCCCCATACTGACTATAGTATATAGTCAACCTGGCATTGGATACTACTGTTTTAATACATAACATAGCATTCAATGCATTCATGTGTACTTATTTAAATGATGATGTTGCCTTACACATAAAACAGTGCTTTACTGTAATGCGGGGGCGTTGGTCAGACTAAACGCCGTCTGGTCTGGGTTCATGACATCTGCAGGAGGCGATCAGAGAACTTAAATGGATTAAAGGCATGCTGAGCTAACTACAACATGATGCCGATTTTCCTGAATTTAGGACCATCTCAACACTGATAGGCTTGTGACACAGCGGCACGATAGCAATTTAATGGGCCAGGTGTCACAATCACGACTGAAAAAGTCACAGCGGTGCATCGCCATCCCAAAGATGGATGGAGCATTTTTTTCATCATCTCTCGCACTCTGCCAGAATGTGTTTAGCCTCTTTAACAGAACAATCTGCGTCAACTTTAGATGCTGCAACCACCCACCTTTGGTCCTCCCTTACTTTCCCCTCTCCCCCGAACAGACCACAGTGGCCAGCACTCATTACCTCAGCACCATGGCATGCTACCAGAGCCTCCGCTGATATGTCAGAGCAATTACTCCAGATTTACTACTCGGCAGGCTCCCTCAGCAACGTCCTAACTAACGGACCCGCGTACACCTCGTATCCACCGCTGCGTACGGGCCTTCGACGGGCTCGGCTCAAACTACGCTTCATTAGCAGGCGTTTTATGGAGCCTCCGGGCTGCTTGGCCAAAGGTATTTTCAGAAACAAACTGTTGTAATACCAGGAGAGAAAGTGTGTCTCGCAAGGAGACTGTTTTTGTGTCGGCTTGCTGAATGAAGGGTTGGACGGCCTTGCTGCTTTCATCTTGTGGTGAATATCTGCTGTATCACCGGCCAATCTCTGCCAAGCGGGTGGATTTCGTGAAAACCGCCAAAACCCCGCGATCCGTCTCTGCTGGGGTTGATGCGTATCTACGATTGGTTGACTACAGAGAGGGAGCTGCGGTGACAAAGATCTGAACGTTTGAAGACGCATATCTGTCAAAAGCAACTGGCAGGCCGAGATCTCTCACCCGGTGGCGCCTCCGCCATGAACGAGACATAACTGAGCGTCTGATGCTGATCGGAGGTCTGTTCAGCTGCCAGAAAAAGGAAGCGCAGAGTGTGTTTTCGGGGATGCAGTGTCCTTTCTGCAGCTGCAAGCACATGTGCCGTATGCGTGCATGCACCAGCTGTGCAGATTAAGATGCAAAATGAGTGCTGCCCTTGTGAGAGGTGCACACCGACCGGCTTGTGCTACGCCGCTGTAGTTTAAAGAGGCAGAGCCGGTAATTTGAGGGACATCCCAGTCTCAACAGACAGCGCCATGCCCGGCCTGGATGGACTGTATAATCAGCTGTAAACAGAGGAAACCCAAACTGTAGCCTGAAAGGTTGAAACTCATTGTAACTACTGCAGAATGGAAACTGTGAGCCGTGGTTCTGCGAGGAGGCCCGGAATAACCTCGAGGACTGTAATAAAACAGGGCACACCCCAAACCATCCTCAAAAACACATATACACGCTTGGGAATGCGTGGCGCTTTGCCGCTGTAAAAGTACAATGGCATCACGTGTAAAAAAAAAAACAAAAAACTTTTGTGAAGGTTTCGATTCAAAGAATATAGAGTGACAGATTGTTGCCACGGAGGCTGTCGCTACAACAATGATGCTTCCTGTTGGCTTCCTGTTCGTTGCTGCCGTTTCCTATTCTGGCCTGAGGTCAGCTGAAACCGGCTGATCACGGACCCGCGAGTTTTGGCTGAGGCTTCGGGAAATCTGTAATTGGGATGCAAAATCGCGGAACGAGAAAACATTTTTAAGCAGACACAGTACACTGATGTCGGCGGTTCGCAGCGTTCCCAAAAAAAGCACAGCGGCGCCACCCGCATTTGTCGTGGGGACGCCGTACCTCGGCTCCTCGCATGCTGTCATGCCTGTGACTTTGTTATTGTGAATACTTTTAGTTTTTTATTGAACCGAATCCGATTTTATCAGAGCATACAGCATGTGCAGGGGGAGGGATTTAGTATTCTGAATGCAGGCTGGTGAGAAGGTGCAACCATATCACAGTATCCGTGCGGGTCGGACTGACCTGGAACTATTCGGGAACGCTTTTGTGCTCAGCTCATCATCCCCAATAAAAGCAATAGAAACAGTCCGTTGTCAGTTTAGCCTCCCTCCCTCTTTTATGTCAAATCTTCTCAAGTGCCCAAGTCCAAATGTCAATTAAAGGCTGCAGCAAACATAAAGGTCTTTAATCTGGATTTAAAGGAGGTGCTGCAGCTTTCTGGGACTTTGTTCCAGAAAAGCTGAACGCTGCTTCTCCATGTTTAGTTTTGACTCTGGAGACAGAAAGTGGACCCGTCCCAGACGACGTCTACAAGAACTGGACTTTCCACTTTCCTGGTCCTAGTTGAAGTCTGAATTGCTGCCCACATACAGTATCAGCATTTTAAATATCCGGTGTCACGCTCATTGAACAAAAGGATTGGGATTTATTTATTTAGAGACTGCTAAATCCATGCAAAAATAGGGACACAAATAAAGCAACATCAGCTGAATGAATTAATAATGCAGGTCATTAGAAGTTGATGTGCATAAGAACTGCTCGACCTCCAGAGCAGTTTCACACGTTGACTAAAAACGATGCCGGTGTGAAATGAGCATCTCTCACTGCTGATTTCTCCTGACAAAAAAAAAATACGATCCGGTTTGAACGAAACAAAACAGTCAACAACAGTCGTTCCTTACCAGATTAACAATGTTTTAATGCCGCGACCACCACAAATGATACTCCTTTGACCTCCATTGTGTAAGCGCGGGAGACCACCACAGAGATCCCCCAGGATACCCGAGTCCATCCCGCTGCGTTTTTGAACCCGGCTCTCTCTTATTTTCCTGTGTGTGTGTGTGTCATCATGAACGCTGAATCACGTCTCTGGTGACAATCGGACACGAGACCTCGCTTTGCCAGAGTGTCCCCAACAACGCGATCTCAACCGTGATCGCAGTTGCTTTGATCGAGGCCTCGATTTGAAGCTGCTTCAACCCACGAGATGATTCGTGTTGACAGCGGAGCACACAGAGCTCCTGACATAGTGCGGATAAGATGAGTGTGCACAAAGGCCCAGTGATCCGTGAGCGGTGTGACGACGGTATGAGCGCTTTTGTGTGTGCGTGTGAATCACCTCGGACGCTCCATCGGACATCTGGAAGTGTTGCTCACGCTGCACGCGCAGCTGGCCCGCGGTGAATGGGAAGTAGCGCTCTGTGGGGAGATCTGGGCTCTGTTTGACGACAAAGCGAAACCTCCAGTGGAGTCTGTGATTCACGGTGGACGGGAAGCCAGCTTGTGTATACAGATGCTGTGTGTCGCTCACCCCCTCGTGTGTGTGTGTGTGTGTGTGTGTGGGTGTGTCTTTGCAGACGGTGCCATGGCCGAGGGAAGCTGCTTCGGTGCGCTGTAGCTCTTTGGGGTGACCACAGCTGGAACTTGCCTCTGAAGAGGAAACAGAGGAGACATCTGCTCACGAGGGGTAGGAACCCGAACCAGGAATCCGCTGGAGCGTCCTGTTCGCAAAGGAAAGGACTTCAGACCCGGTTTCTCCGCGAGGGCTTTGAGAATTGGGCACTGACGCCATGTGCCATGTCATTGTAACGTGCCGCTCCATGCTGTGGACCCTGCTCAGCATCGTGGTGGCCTTTGCCGAGCTCATCGCCTTCATGAGCCCCGATTGGCTGCTGGGGTTCCCCCGGTCGGACTCCGGCGCGAGCGGGGCGGGCGTGGACTCCGGGGAGTACCGGCCGTCTCTGGGCCTGTACAGCCGCTGCCTTCGCATCGGCTCCCGGGGAGTGGGGGCGAGCTGCGGGCCCTACGCCGGGACCTTCGGGGAAGTGGCCACCGGCTTCTGGCAGGCCGCCATGTTGTTTCTGGCGGCCGGGATATTGGTGCTCGGAGGAGTGGCCTGTATCTCCGTGTTCAGCATGTGCTTCCAGAGCATCATGAAGAAGAGCATATTCAACATCTGCGGACTGCTGCAGGCCATCGCAGGTGAGACATACATGTACACAATATCATTAAAAATAATTATTTTTTATTTTATTCCTGGATCAGAAAACATTTAGATTTACAAATTTGCCTCAGAGGGCTTTACAGTTTATACACATACGTCATCCCCTGTCCCGAAACCCTCAAAAGGTACATTAAATTCATATGACAGAAATGAACTGATAATGGAAACCCCAAATACTAGTCAGAGCCTAGAAATGAGTTATATGCCCCTTTGTAGCCATTGATTGCCTTTCTCTGTCTAAATAACCACGTGTGGGCTGTGAAATCAGTGGAGATTCTTTCCCCTGAATAACTGGTATATTGTTTTTTTTTCATAATGCTCACTGTCATTACAATGCAAATGATTTCTCCAAAATAGCGGTATGATGAGGAGGAGGTTGGCTTCCCATCAGACACAGCTCCTCTCTTCTGTGTGTTTCATGTAGCAACAGAGTTACTTCTTGTTGTGCGCTGTACCCAGCATGCAGTTCGGTGGGGAATTTTTTTAAATACCGTGCAGCCCTAGTATGATGTCAAGTAAAAACTGTAAAAAAAAAAAACATTCTAATAGTTGAATTTGAAATTTTTTAACACCAAAAAGTCCTCTTATTAATTCAATTGCCAAAAGGGATGGACATCCTAAGTCGCCACAAAACGAGCAACCTCGGGGAAACACGAACAAACTACTGAGTCTGAACAACTACCAAGAGCTAATGATGGAGTTTACAGTGGTAACCCGTCTGCACAAGCCCATTACTGTGCATCTTCTAACCATGCCATGGCCTCTGGGGAATGCCTCGGCTGCTGTCGATTTCTACAAGTCGAAACATCCCGTTTTATTATTCGCCAACGTTGAGTGGCTCGCCATTGTGCCTTTCCTAGTTGGAGGCTGGCTCGGCCAACCGAACCTCGCCAACACGCTTCTGCGTCGACGAGCTGCCACAGGTGTGTTTGGTCCTGTCGTTATGTGACATCACCGGAGAAGCAGTCGAACGCATCACAAATCAAACGCCTGTCATCTGGAGAAGTGCGTATTCCTCTCCAGAGCTGAGTCACTGCGTTCTCAGCTGCTCTGTGATCTGTTTGTGCACCCTCTGCTCGGATGTTGACGTGACTCAACCACTCATCTCATCGTCCTCTCTCTCTCCCCTCTCTCCCCCCCCCCCCCTCAGGCCTGCTGCTGATGGTGGGCCTCATGCTGTACCCTGCCGGTTGGGGTTCAGAGAAGGTGCTCAGCTACTGCGGGCCCGAGGCTTTGCCCTTCAGGCCGTCCCTGTGCTCCCTCGGCTGGGCGTTCTACGCGGCGATAGGAGGAACGCTGGGCTCCTTCCTGTGCGCCGTTTTGTCCGCGCAGGCGGAGATCGCCACCTCCAGCGATAAGGTCCAGGAGGAGATCGAGGAGGGCAAGAGTCTGATCTGCCTGCTCTGAGCCTTTAGAAACCTCCTGTGTGTCATTTCTTCTTGTATGGACACCATTTTCTTCAAGACAGCGTGGATAAAACTAGTGATTGTTAAAAAAAGATGGATGCCTTTTTGAGGGTGACAGCATCAGGCCCAATGGACTTTGCCTGTAGACCAATGCTTTTGACCGCGATACTGTTTTTATATGTGTTGTAATTCTCACAGTAAACAAACCACTGTGCAGGAAGTAACAGGCGATCGGTCGAGGGAGGTAGTGGACGCATCGTTGGCGTCACGGCCGGGCGAGCGCAATGCTGTTTACTCCCACGCTTCACCTGCAAACCACAACAAAACCACTGAGTACTACCAGATGCGTGCGCGCCCCGACTCCCAGCAACCGCTTGCGTGTGTGTGCGTGTGTGACGGACATTAACTGTAGAGGATTGTAAACGGGTGAGTAAATGAGTGTGTGAAAAGCTCACCCTTCGTGGTGCTCACAGGGAGACTATGAGCTCACCTCCATGATGAGGTGGGGCTTTGTAAAGATGGGCGAGACACAACGAGATGAGGTAAAAATCCAAGAAGCCTCCGTTGAGTATTTGCTGGATGAATGCATATTGTGTTTTTTTGCCCCTCGCCGTTAATTAAGTACACTTTGCTTCCTGTTTTCCTCAAAGCATGCTTCATTAAGTCGCTGAAAAATGTGGAATCACATGGCCGCTTTGATTCATTTTAGATGAAATGTGCAATAATTCAACTGCAGTGTGTCTCCTGGGAGAGTGGGCGCAGCCAGAGGACGAAAGGTTTCTGGTCTGATCTGTGCTCGGATTAATAAGTTGACTGTCAGCCGATTTTGTTACATTAACGAAAGATTCTACAGCATCCGTGGCACATCGAGCGATATCGTCTGTACTCTGTACTCCAATAAACCAGGCCTTCATTAGTAAATCTGTCTGTGATCTTTTAACCTGACGAGGTGCCGATAAAACTACACTTACCAAGGAAACACTGACATCTAGTGATGGAAAGAAGATGACATGTGACTACACTTCCGCTAGTGCCTCCACCCCCAAGGGTTGTAAGATACATTTATTTTCTTTAATAGCTCATCATCGCAGTTTTTTCACAGTAATTTGATACAAATTTCATAACTTTCTGAAACATTTCTTTCAAATTTTATTTCATGTTAATACCATAAATATACAAAACTCAAACTATTTCACATGCAACAAAGGCCAGACAAAGAGTGCGACACGTTTTTCTTTTTTACACGGGATTGATAATGGGATCAAATGTTCAACTTTACAAAATATACAAGTGTATCTTTTTGAAGGAGTTTCTCTTCTGATTCAGTGAAATACTGTGAATCACAGCTCCAAAACACAGTTTTGAGCCAGCAAACTTCCAATCCCTCGTTCTGACCCGCGGACCGGCTCGCTTAATACATTAAGTAATTACCCATTGCGGCATGGCTTCATTTAACACCTGTTAAAACTATAGATACCTGGCAATCATGAAGGTGATTGTAAGTAAAACATGGGAGCAAAGATTAAAAAAAAACAAATCTATATGGACATCTGGTAGATTCCTCACAGCTTTTCAGGACAGTAACACTTGAGGGAGATTTTTTTTTTTTTTTGTTGGCCTTTTATACCAAACATCCTCATCCATAGAAGGGCACCTTTTGGAGGCTCGAGTCTCAAAGTCAAGGATCACACTTCAATCTAGCTGATGCTATGATCATGTCATTATAAAACCACAGAAAACATTATACATCATGTCAAAGCATACCAAACGAAATTTGAAACGCATACAACTTTAAATTACACCATGAATGAAAACATGTTTATCTTAAGCCCTAAATGGTCGACGTGAAAACAAGAAAGGTGCAATGGATATTAAAAAACAAAAAACGTTTCAAACAAAACAATACTGCCACACAGGTAAGATTACTTCATGACCAAGTACTGACCTTCCCCCTCGCAGCAGTAGTGACGCCTCTGGCAGAACCCAGTCCATACGTTTGTAACAACAGCAGCGCTAATCATCATCTCAAAGCTTGTTTTGACCGCGAGACGTCTGGTGACAATTCTCCAATACTGACAAGAGCAAATGTGCTTACAATGGACTGGTTGGTCTGTCATGCACACCGTATCCATGTTTTTGTCTTCTTCTCATTTCATGTATGCAGGTTTAATCTTTAAAAGCACAGCGTTACCTCGGGTTCACTTCTCTCCCCATGAATGAAATGTGTCCTGACAGCAGGAGGCTGGAGGATGCAGAGCCTCCCACATTCACAGCAGCGTTAAGATTTCAACCAACAGTGACGGGCGACAAAAAAAAACAACCTCTAATGGAGCCACACAGTTGTCTGTTAATCTCATACATACATAAAGGAAAATGTGAATATTTATCCAGTTCCCCCTAACCCCCCTTTTCAGTGCCAATGAAATCATCTAACCGAAGCTCTTTTAGGGGACCTTGCTGACCAGCGGTGTTCAGTGCGTCCTCAAAAAATACATCCACAATTCCGTCAACCATCCTCTGAGTGGGGTCATGCTATAACTTCACAGCTCACTTATTGAAGAGGGAAAATAATCAAAACCAGCTCGCACCCGTAGCCGGAGGAAAGGCTACGTGAGGTGTGCTAGACATGCTTTTTTGTCATGATACACAGAGATGCTAGCTCAGCGCACGCTGAGCTCAACTGTTCAACAGTTGCTCAAATGACAGGTGCCACTGGAGTACTGCTTGGGGGGGGGGGGGGACTGGACACAGGTCCTAAAATAGGAACATCCCAAAATATTTCTACTTATATGAATTACTGGGGCGAGTTTGTCTCAGAATAGATGAAGAAATGTACAGCTCGGAGCAATTTGCGTCCAAGCCCTACATCTGTCAGAGCCGCTATTTGGTTTTAAGTGAAGAATGCATTTGCATACACTGTACTTTCGGCATGTGACCAAGAAAACAAAATCATGTGCAAAAACATGATCCAATTATCCCTTTTTGTAACTCTATGAACCAGGCAGGAAGCTGTTTGCGTGTCATCGCCATGACAGAAACAAGCCAGGTGCTAGAACTGCTACCAGTGAGGAGCACAGTGAGATGAAATCCCACACGAGACAGGGCACGCCTGGAGCCACTTGGTGGATGTTTCAAGAGGTGAAACTGGATTTTTTTATTTTTTTAAGTGAAGGTGAGCAACTCTGGTCACTTTATGTGACTAACATCTTTTATTCCGGGCTTTTGACTCTTTGCACAAGCAGAGCACAAAGTGTGCAGCCCTGGACAGCATCCAGAAACAGAATCAATTTGATCGAAGAGCCTGCAGGGCCCAGAGTTGTGCATCCCCAACCTTTGTGTGTGTTCTGTGTGTGTGTGTATGTGTGTGTGTATGAGTGTGCATGGTGTGTGGGTATGTGTCATCTTATGGCTGAGGCTTGAAGGCCCCGCGGGCAGCATTGGTTGCAGCGTTAGCTGCAGCGTTGGCAGCCGCAGTCTGAACGGTTTTGTTGGACATGACCCCGGTTGCGAACTCCTGCTGAGCCTTCTCGAAGCTCGCGCCGGTGGTGCGGTACAGCGCGTGCACCTGGAGAGAGCCGGAGAGAAGAGAAGAATGAGCTGGAATCAAGTCAAGGGATTTCCACCCACCTCCACCGGTCCTACCGTACCTTTTTAAACATAACGAGCGAGCCCACGGAGAGCGCAGTGAAGAGAGCCGAAATCAGCAACATGAAGATGCCCACGGGGATGCTGGCGTTGAGGCCGGTTAAGGCTGCGATCCAACCACTGGCAAAACAACAACGCCGATGAGGGCTGAGCGTCGGCGTGCACTCGCACAAGAAGCAGTGTCACAAATACTCACCACGTTCCCCAGCCGGCGATGCCTATAGTTTGTAGAACGTGAACCCCAAACTGACAGATATAGACGAAGAAGAAGACAAAGAAGCGGAATGAACTGTCACTCCTGTTGTGGAGACAGAGAACAAGGTATAGTGTTTACTCGGCACTCTTCTCGTATGGGAGTATTTTTCAGGGGGTTGGGATTAGCAAGTGTAGGGTTAGAAAAGGAAACGTGAATAAAAAATCTCAATTTTTATTTAGCATTTTCAAAGTCAGCTGCCCCGCTCTTTTTCCCCTTAACCCTTTCCCAACACAAAGACACGATACTGTGACTATCTGCTGCTGCAGAACGCAGCGGGATTCCTTTCATCCACCTGCTTACCTGAAAGCCCCGTAAAGCGGTCTGTACCAGCAGACGAAAGAACAGGGCGTGAAAAGCAGAAACCATAGCAGTGCCAGGCCAAAATCTACACCGCGAGATGCATCCACACAGAACCAGGCCAGGCAGCCGAACATGTTCACAAAGAGCGTGCCCGCATGGACTGGTAGACAAAAGAAACAACATCAAAATAAAGTATTTCAGGTGTCATTTCAGCACAATAACACAGTCAGTTCTAATATATGGGGTACCCAATCAAATCAAACTGTATTGGTTTTCTAATGTGGTAAACGAGCAGACAAAGTGACTCTGCATAATATTTGATGCTTCAGGCGGCTTCTCTTGGAGTGCGATATGTGGGTTTGTCTTTTGAAACCATGTGTGACAGGAATGTGTTAGAATCAAAACAAATAATGTAATATTCGCAGGTACAGAAAGCAACACTGCTCGATTTTGAGGTGAGTTCGACGATCCACTTACACATCCACAGGTTGTACATGATCTTGACGGTCTTTTGGAACTCTACGGGAATATCCACTGCTATATCGTGGTAGAAACATGGGCCAGCGGGGAACTTCTCTGGCAGGGGAGGCCAATTGTTCTTGCGCCCTGTGTGGACAAAGGTCATCGCGGTTAGATAACGAATGCATCTCATACATTTTGTTCCCATCAGAACTTTTTTTTTTTCTCAGCTTGTCAATCACACATGTTACCTGACACAGATTCCTGTGTGTCCAGCAGGTTGACAAGCCTAACATTTATAACATGAGCTATTTTTGCAACGAATTCTGTAATTTTGGATGGTGTCCCTGCAGAGTGAAGGAGGTGGTTGACTCACTGACCGGCCCCGTGGGACTGTAACTCTCTCTCCCGCCGATCCAGCTCTGCAGCTTTCTTTTCCAGCTCCTCCTGCCTTCTCAACAACTCAGCCTGAGCGCGCGCTTGGTCCTAATGCAGTCACAGAAATGCTGTTAGATTTGACAATCAAACATCACACCGCATGGATGATATCCAATCGGGGGAGTAATGAAAGTATTTTCTAGGCTAGTTTCAGGGAAAAGAAGCGTACGGGTGGAAAAGGGATCAGCTACTGTTGTTAACACACCTGTCTTTTTCAGCTAGCATTGAACTAGCTGGAACATTGCACTGCAAGAGGAAAGCTACAAGTAGGGAAGGTGAAGGATTTATAAATATAGAAGACAGTGACACAAAGGGGTACAACTCTAGGTGGAAGACCGTCCCTCTTTACGCTGCCATTAGGCCGAAAAAAAAGGTGAGCGTATGGAGGACCAGAAGAAATGTGAACCAGCAAAAGAAGACAGTGTGTATCTGTAAAGGTGCTATAAAACTACATACGAGTCCATTTATAAAGGGAACATGATCAGTGTGTCGTACCTGAGTCTGTTGCTGCGAGTAAGCCGGCGGCTCTTCTGTGGGCTTCATGATGGCAGGTTGTGTGTTCTGCTGTGACGGGGCAGGAGCAGCTTTGGGGCCATTCCCAGGGTCCGCCTGTAGACAAAAAGAGACCCCTTATCAAAACTGTATTTGGCCAAAAATGATTTTTTTTCAGTAAAATCATGTGACTGAAAGGTGGAAGAAGAGCGAAAGAAGGGAGTGGATAAAATGAGGTCAGTTATAGCGATGCTTAGTAAAGCTGACCGTTCTGGCGTCTGTGAAGGGGTTGTACTCCTCCAAACCACCAGGAGGGGCGGAACGAGTCACCTGTGTCACCGAGGGATCCTACGGGACAGAGATGACCATAAAGTGGGTAAAAGCTACTACAACAAAGACGTATTAGTTGTTGTTACCTAACCTGCTGTGTGTATTGAAAGGCATCAGCTGAACATTCAACGTGTGGTATGTTCTGACCAGCTATGACTGGCGGAAATTGAGGGTCGGACACAATAATATTGCTAATATCAGTACATGTGGCCCACCCGAAACCCAATGAATGGGAAGAGAAGCGGTGCAACTGGAAAATGCCACTATTTACATGCTCCAGGACAGTCTATGGTGGGCCACAATGTGTCACAACTAGGAGCCAACAGATGGAGGTTTTCATTCCATCCAAGACTCCACCGACTGACTCCACCCTCTGACTAACACCTGGCAGTACAGGGGAGGGGCTTAACATTTAAATCACCAACTCAGGTGTACTGACGAAAACCAGCCGACTGTTGGCATGGTCACGGCCTGTAGCCTGCACGGTGCTTTCATCCGGACAACCATGGGAAAAAAAGATCATCATCTTCACCATATTTTTTGAACGAGACTGCAGTGCTTTGTCACCCACTACGATGAGAAAGAAGCTAGTTGATGTTTTATGGCAGTGTTGTTTGCAGCGTTTCTAATTGGAACATATTCATTTAATACGAACTTGCTCTTGGACAACCGCTGTTACAACACAACCAGTAGCATGTTAGCACGTAGCTAACTTACTTACCAAGCTAGCTGGTGCCAGTAATGTTTAGTGGCCGTGGGCCGCGCTTTGTATCTGTTCTTATAGCTGGTATTTTGCAAGTGAGGAACCATTTAACGTAATCAGGATGCGGTCGATCAAGTGGACGATACATAGTTCGTCCGGCTTCATAGCATTGGCTAGCGGTACACCAAGAAAAAGCTTTAGTTAACACTAACCTAGCAGTCATGTTAGCTACTAACGTTTGCTAAGACTATTAGCAGGGATGCTAAAGTAAGACAGGCCACATTGGGCTCTTAGCGTACGTTAGCTAGGTAAGCTACCTGAAAGGGGTTGCTGAAGTCCGGGTCTGCAAACGGGTTGCTGTCAAAGTCGGACATTGTCCTCCCTTTCTAGTAACGTTTCCCTGTGTGGAAGGGCTTCCAGAGTATCCAGGGAAGGGGCTGCCTTTCTCTGCTTGCCCGCCGTCTTCTCCGCCTCCTGCTGATGGAGACCCCTTGCTTAGCAAGCTAGCCAGTAGCACAACAAATGGCAGGGGAGGATGCGTGATGCGCGGCGCTGTCCTACGTCACTGCTTCAGCACCGCGGACAGCACACCTTCTGAACAGGTACCCACGTTAATAGGTGACCCCCACGCAAGCCCACCATTTAACTCTGTAATTAAAAATCTGTATACACAACACAGGGCTACTTAATTTCCTAATACGACAGGAACCGCTTTAGTCGATATTGTACTGCATTTCCATTGACGTTACTCACTTTGCCCGGTGGATCCAGCATTGAATACAACTCTATTTAGTATTTGTACCTTTTTATGTAGGTATTTCCATTCCAATGCAACCGTATACTTTCACTTTCCTACATTTCAAAGAAATATTGAATTGGTTAAGGTTCAGAAAATATTTGCCATTTTTTAAATATCTATTTGCAATACTAGTAATCAACCCTATTAGAGAAGGACTTAATATTTTATTAGCCTATTTTTATATTGAGGAGTTGCCATTAAGCTCTGGACATTTCTGAAACCATGGAAGCCTGTACCCAATATAGTGCTGTGAATAAAATTGTTTTATACTTTTATTTTTCCAACTGCTGCTTTCTTTTAAAATCTTATTTTAACACCAAAAATGGAACAATATTTTTTCACTGCACACACTGGTGGTGGTGGTGGTGTGTGTGTGTGTGTGTGTGTGTGTGTGTGTGTGTGTGTGTGTGTGTGTGTGTGTGTGTGTGTGTGTGTGTGTGTGTGTGTGTGTGTGTGTGTGTGTGTGTGTGTGTGTGTGTGTGTGTGTGTGTGTGTGTGTGTGTGTGTGTGTGTGTGTGTGTGTGTGTGTGTGTGTGTGTGTGTGTGTGTGTGTGTGTGTGTGTGTGTGTGTGTGTGTGTGTGTGTGTGTGTGTGTGTGTGTGTGTGTGTGTGTGTGTGTGTGTGTGTGTGTGTGTGTGTGTGTGTGTGTGTGTGTGTGTGTGTGTGTGTGTGTGTGTGTGTGTGTGTGTGTGTGTGTGTGTGTGTGTGTGTGTGTGTGTGTGTGTGCGCGCGCGCGCATATTGGCTTTTGACTTGTTAGATGCCCAAAATGGCCACTTGGGGGAGCTACAATCCAATCTGTCTCCTCCACCCTCTGCAGAATCCTTCCTCATTTGCCGTCAATTTATTTTCATTCAAACAAAGGGTGACCATGTGAAGAACATCACATCAGTTGACAGCCTGTAAATGTGATTTAAACATTTAAGCACCATTTACCCAGATTAAGTTTCAATTGAAGAACAAATGCTATTAGGTGGAAATCTAACAGTATATGTTAAACGATGGCGGTTAGAATATTCCTACTTATTGTTGGAATCATAATGCACATTTTTGAACAAAGGCACCGTGTTTGTATTTACAGCATTCTAACTTAATACCTTTATTATACCTATTTATACCGATATTTATGCAAATGAGCTTTTGTTACTAAGTGTTACCAACACCTTCATACCCTGCTAATATTGGCCTTTTACACTGTACCTATATAATGGTTTGCGCCGATGGACTCTAGATAAACACAATCTGTGGATTCATTACAATTCAACTCCTGTCCACAAACAGACACACACACACACACAAAATGAGCATCGGTTCCTTCCCTAATCTTGTATTAATGGACCCAATCACAGACTCTATGAATAATCAATGGCCAGTGGTCTGCAACCGCAGTGCTGAGACCTTGAGTGAAACCGAATTTTCCTAATAAGAGGCACACAAACACACACCTTGCGGCCCTAATAAGCACTAATGCACTGTGGGTTGAGAATACGTCACACGGTTTGTTTGCTGCAGAGTGTGAAAGATAAACATGCTCTGTGTGTGTGTGTGTACGTATGTACTATATATTAGTGTGTGTGTGAAAGCAGAGGCCTGTCTGTCCTCGGCCGCTCTCTCCTGCCTTTCCGCTCGCTGTTTTCCATAGATGACTCGTGGAGGAAACAACTCCTTTGTCTAATAGCTGCTACATTAGTCTCTTAACCAGCTGGTCATGGCCATTTAGAAATGTTCATTAGGTCGCAGACCAGAGTGGATAGGTGCGATAGTTCACTCCCCGCTGTAGACCGTAGAGACGGGAAAAGAGAGAGACGGACAGACGGAGAGAGGAGCAATTTACCCGCCAACAAGACACCCAAGTGTTAAAAGCAGCAGATGCAATTATCATCATATTGCCCTGAATAAGAACCTTGTGCATAATGATTTCATTATGGTCTTTCATTACGTGTTATTTCAGGGCTTTGAAAAGGTTGGATAAGCAGCACTTGATATTATGGGTTGTTAATGCTGCAACATCTGGCGCCATTCTGGCAATAGTCCGAATGTATCCTGAATTGGCCGGAAATTCACTACGACCATACAGGGAAGTACTTTTTCTTTCAGAACTTTATGTACAGAGATACAGATGCTATATCTAGATTTGTGGTAATGCATAGCTCTCTATACACATGGCGGGTGTGTATGCGTGTGAATTTGTTTGCGTTGCTGACCAGTCAGAGCACATTACACACCGCAGAGGGAAATGGCGCTCTGTCGCCGGAAAAGCGATTGATTCTCCATTTCCATATTAATGAGAAGATTTGTTAAGAGCCTGCAGGAGAGGGAGAAAATAACAGGGTCTTCATAGGGCACGACATTTATAAATAAAGCTGATGCGGAGAAAAATGGAAATTAAACCTTTTAGTTTAATAAATTTGAGGCGTCCGCAGCAAAGCGAGCGATTTGCATTTCCATTTGTGGCCAAATAATGAGAGTGTGGGTGCATGAGGAGCTCGCCGGGGCTGCTTTTGGGTCTCAAACAGTTTGACAATCACTCCAGCGTGCAGCCCTCCACCTCGATGTCATTAGCACAGGCCTGTTAACTCTGCTGCTGGGCTTTCGAAGATTATTCGGCAAACTACAGAATCCCGTGGTCGCTTTTGACTTACAGGATGTAGCCTGTAATAAAAGTGTTTCATGTCCCAACCTGAAAGGGTCAACACCCTCTGGACATTTCAGTCGTCCCTCTCTTAAAATGATCTTTTAGTCAAGGCGTTTCCGTCCTGCCTTTGGCCCTGCTCGCCCCACAGACACTTGCACGTCGACACACGCAACATGCGACCAGCAGACACACACGCACGCCCCTCACAAAGCATCGCTGATTGAATTTATTGGGAAATGGATGTTGACTAGACCGCTCCAAGTAGGCTAGATTGTTGTTGTTCTCAGATTGACAGACAGACCCAGAGCGGCTGATTGAAAGTGCCTTTTAGCTTGCTCTCACTGTATATTTGATTTGGCAAAATGGAAGGGGGAGTCCAGTCTTTTCCCAGGATGCAAACAGTAGCCCCCCCCCCCCCCCCCCCCCCGCGTTTGTGCGGGTGCGTGTTTGTTGGTGCCATTTGCGGCGCAAGCCAGCGGCTGCTTTCGTAAATGTTGCATAAAATACACCCCTTTCAGGTATTAATTGAATAATGCAAGCGCCATCAAGTGGGCCACTTTCTCGGTGGCCGGCGCTGCGCTCCTCGCCGGCGAATTGACTAGATTTATCTGTGTTGTTCCAGCCAATGGACGCCATTCGTTCCAAATGTTTGACATAAACATGCAAAGAGCAGAGGCGTGCGCTCATAAAATAAGCTTCCAGACTGTTGTTTTACAGCCCAAAGGGACCGATGGTGGGTGGTGGTGGGGGGAAGAGGGGCCTCTCTACCTATCCAATCACGAGGAGCTCTTGCCGAGCCAGCGGCGTGTTAAAGTTCTCCTTCGACCAATGGTGTGATGAAAAGGAACAATTGCCGCCGTAAAGAAAGAGAGGAGAGAGGGAGACGGAGTGCGGCTGGAGGAGGAATGTGCAGCCTCGTGCTAAATGCGCACACTTATTTCCCCGTGCCTTTTAACGGGACACATCTCATTGGGCGCCTTATGTCTGCTTCCAAACCATAAAAGATGTTTAGCTTTACACCTGCAGGACATTCTCCGTAATAAAGACAATATTGGCATTCGGGGGCTCTGCTGAATTTGCTTACATGGTTTCCAGTGCTGTCAAAACACCCTGGTACTAACGTGGCCTGGGAAGTATAAAAGTAATTGCTCTCCATTTGTGTGCATTTTACTTTTGTTTTTGCGCTGAGGTGATGAGAGCATCAGGATATCCTTTAAGTGCTGCAGTTTTTGTTTTGTAGATGGAGGAATTCCACTCCGGTTTAGTCTATATTACCGTATGGATTAGTCTCCAGTGTGTTTATGTCTGTCTCGCACACTGAGGTTTCGATTTGCTGATTTAGCGCCTCTCTAATTTTCCACAGCCTAATATTTTCCTATCCTACTCTGCCATCTGTTTTTATTATCCTGGTGAATATGTTTGTCTAAGGACATCAATAATCATAAACAAAGCCATGACTCTCATACCTCTCCCTCGCTGCATAACCCCTCTGGTAATCTCGTGTCTCTCTCGCACCGTTCTGGTCTCCCATCGCGCACAGGCTACGCAACATGTCAACATGTAATCAGTGAAGAAGCAAACATTATCAAGGCCTAGTTTTAGTTAAACTACGCTCACACATGCAGTACATAACCACACACACACACACACACACACATGCTGGCTCATGCCTTGACTGAGTGTGTGCTCTCCTATTACAGACAGTAATTACCGTCAGTCACCCTGTGTGTCCATAACAAGCCAGCATAATGCCCTAATCAGGCCTGGATTAATCCAACCCTCTCTCTAATCACTCTAAAAGTGATTTATATTGTTTTTCCTGTTTGGAACAAATGAAATCTGTAGCCTAAATTAATACTGGCTTTTCATCACTGGGAAGTTAAAAAGCCAGTAACCGTCACATTCTTGTCTCTGAGGCTGCGTCTGAGGAGACGCGCATAGGCTCACACATGTATTCAAGTTTAATACGAAATATATGTGTCTTATTTCACTAACTCAACATTAGACTTTTTCAGGCCAAGCAAATAGGGTCATCAGAGGAATAGCTAAAATTATATTACTTTCCTATTATCCTTCTTTGATTTAATAATTATATTGGAAAAAAGGTGGCTGATAAAGTCTTTTTTTTCAGAACTTTTGAGCTGTAACTTCGGTATGTCGGGGGTTTATTGGCCAGCATCGCATATATATATATATTTATGGACTCTAATGGACAATATATATATATATTTATTTTAAGCCATTATTCTGATGAAAAATGCTTCATATCATTCTGTAGAAGTCATTTGTCAAATTGTATCAGCCACAATCTTGCAATTTCTTGGTCGCAAGCTTTCATTTAAAAAAGCATACCTTCCTATTTTTGGTCCGTGCCTCCTACTTTGTTCATTTCCATTGTTAAACAAATCAATTCCAACCCTGACTCACTTCCCATTGTTTTTCATTATGAAGAACGAAGGCTGGACACGAATCATAACAGAACCCTGAAATTTCTGTTCACTACTCGGTTTGTGCTCGGAATACAAACCAACTTGCGAGACGCACATTTAACAAATGCAAATTGTGTGCCAATCTGGTCGAGCTATGTGGGGCTGCCGGCTCCATATTCATTTCCTCCACCCCACTGTTCGCACCAACTGCAGAAAAACAACCCTGTGGTTAACCCGAGAGGATAGGAAATGGAGGTCTGACAGTGTCCACCATCTCGCCCCTCTTCTCTTCTGCTTTTCTTTTTTTTATCTCTTTCTCTTGCACGCGGCCCCTCACCTTTGCCCCCCCCCCGCCCCCCCCTCTCCCTCCTCCCGTCTCTCCCCTGTTCTCTTCATGCTGTGTAATTCTCATCTTACACACTTTGTTGCACTGAACTATGAATAATGCATGGTGTGTGAGAAATCCTCAATCTCATGCTTGGCTCCCAGCGAGCATTACAGAGCTTGCATCTCTATTACTGAGATGAATGGGGGAGAGGGAAATATCGCAAAGGATTCGCTTTAACTTCAATGTTTGTTTTTCAGCGTTAAGGCCCCAATCTGGGATTTCTTTAAGTACACATGAAGTATGTATATAAAGTATCCAACGAGGGGCTTGCTGATGAAAAACAATACCGTCAAAGCTAAATGAATCCACCATGGCGTCACCATTTCTTCTCCAGCTTCACAATACAAATAGATGAGAATTTTTTTTTCTGATAAAGAACTACTTGAAATTCAGTTAAATGATGCCAAAAATATGTTTAAAATTGAAATTCTGTAGGGTTTTCATTTTGACCTTCACTGTGGTTTGATTTGATGGAGATGATGAGATGCCAGCAGTAGCCATGATTCATAAATACAGGAAGCTGGTTGGGGCCACGTGTCTTTTATGACTGAAGTACTACAAATGCAGACACCAAAGCAAATTTGGGTTTGCTGCTCTTATCGTCCTCTACACTTGACGAATAGGTCAAGTAAAATCCATGATTATCAGTCCAGTCTTACCTCACAAGTAACAAATGACAGGTTAAACCTTTCTGATATTCAGGTATTGTGGAAAATGTAAAACTATTGAAGTTCCGTGTCACCCGGGATGTGAACAAACAAAAGTCTCATTGATTGACATCCGACAACCTTGCTGCTGGGGAGCGTAGGTTATGCATGCGTAATGTGTGTTTATGTGCGTGTGTGTGTTACTGTACCATGTGCGCCCTCCTACGACACAGGCCCCCTGTTTTATGGAGTGTATATGTGCGATAAAAGCACTGAAGAGTTAAAGTGCTTTTCTACCATGCTCAAAGCCATGTGTCAGCACTGGACCACTAAATCCACACAATTCCCTTGAACAGTTTCCCTTCCTCTGATAGTCTATCATTCCTCTGTTTCAGGTGGTTGGCCACTGTGGCTGACGGGGCCGAGTCCTTGAGGAGATCATGTGTCTGTGGAAATACAGGACAAATACTGATGTTTGAGCTTTCAAACCAGTGTCCCCGCTGGCGTTTCGTTCCACGTCTCTATGACATCTTTGCAAGTATCTTTGCAAGTGTCTTCAAACCGGGATGATATTTACATTCACTAATAGGCTATCTAGTTTCTGTTCCAAATCTTTTTTTTTATTTTCCGTCTTTTATGTCCCGCTTCACCCAGTGTCTCGCTTCATCTGTAATAAAAAGCAGGGATAGAATAGAATATTATGGGTAGAAAACCTCCCCATTGTTCCATGCTGCTGAAATATGCCTCCCATTTTGGTAGACATGGCTTATTCTTTCTGTCTTTTGCACACCCATTGTGGATGGCGCCCTAGATGAATCACACTAACGACCTGGGCCCTGTGCTGCAGCACTGCTCTGAAATTAATATCTAAGCAATGGAGATGTGGGGCAAATAGATGAGAATAGGAACCTGATTTTCACTCTTGGGTGCTACGTGCTGAAGCACGCACACACACACACACACACACACACACACACACACACACACACACACACACGTGCACATGCTGCACCCGGAGCCTGACAGGCAGGCTATTATCCCCCAACCCGGGCTGCCGTAATTGGCTATCGCTTTTTACAAATGTGGCTCCGTCTGACTCGCATATCGGCTCCCGTCTCATCAACCGTGTAGGGGTCACCATGTCCGTGTGTGTGTGTGTGTGTGTGTGTGTGTGTGTGTGTGGTTGTGATGATAATGATGTGTCGGTATATGTGTGCATGTATGTATGTATGTAGGGGTCACTACTGTGCCCATCCCTCTCATGTCCCTTTCTCACATGCTCGTTTACGTCCTCGCTCAACGCGCCAGCGGGCGCTAAGTGTGTCAGCGGCTGGCTCCTCTCTAGCAGTGCCACAGTATTTAGCCATTAGTCCGCTAATAGCATCAAGATCATTCCAACATCGGCCAGCTGATGATGAAATATTAGTTTAGCTCAGGCCGTCGTTAGTTAGTCTGGGGCCGGGCCTTGGAGGTCAGGTCCATTTTATTTCTCACACACAAAGCTCAGACCCACTTATTAAGGAAATGTGCCGATCCATTTTATATCTCAGTTTGTGACGTTGGTGGGAGTGTGCTGTTTTTTGTTTGTTTTTCCACACAAAGACTACCGCAGCCAAAATCGGCTGTTCTTTAATATCAAAGCAAAAGAAGTATTTCTTTTTTTTAATGAATTGTTTTATCTGCTTGGCTAGCCCTATTGTACTTTTGGGGCCTTTATTTCACAGTTTACAGTGGGTCGATAGAAACATGGTTAGGGCAGGAGGGAGAAAAGGTCCCCAGCTGGCATCAAACATGGAACATTGCATTCTGATGTGGGTTTATCCTACATACTTTAATGCAGCTATACTTACATGCAGTGGTGTTTATTTTTTTTCATGTCCCAAATCACGTTTCAACCCTTAATTAAAATATGTAGTGAATACTAACATTTGCCAGGTCTGTTGTTGTTTACAAAGATCATTTTGGAGGGAGGCCTAAAGCGAAGGTTAGTGTAGTTCTTTAGTTGTAGTGCTGCTGCTTGCATTGGTAAAGATTTGAAAACATTTTTTTTATTTCCAGAAAAACAGGTTTTTAATATGGAGATTATTTTCCATTTCCATTGAAACTATTATTACATGTAACTTAACATCTCACATATTTGCCGTAAGCTAAAACAAAACACTGTAAAAACACCCTAGATTATCTTTAATTTGTGCATTTATGGACACTACATTTTACATCTTTCAATCCTGAATAAAAAACAATAATTCTAAATATTCATACTAACAAATGGTTATACAATAGATCACCTATTTTAAAATCACCAGCGTCATGTAGTCAGATGAACTGATGTCAACACTAATGATCTAAATCAATTGCATTAACAACCTAACTTTAGTCTTTATTCACTTTATACGATAAACCGAAGAGTTTATTAAAACGCGTCACTGCAGTGACTCACTGGTTACAAATGGCAGGCATTACTAATCACAGCCTGAATCTAACCGTCATGCCTTCCATGGTGTTCTTACCCTGTCAAGCGGATGTTTGGTGGACACAGCAGGGGCAAAGTCTTTTTATACTGCCCCCCTTTTCATGTATTTAGTGCAGGACCGTCGAAAACCATTTCAAACTGGTTTAGACTTAATTGCACAAGCCGAGATGTTGTGGGACCTGCGTGTACGAAGGGACTGACTGAAGGAAGGAAGGACACAACAACACAAACTGACGTACGGGCCACCGCCCTTTTTGTGTCAGTGCCCCGCAGGTTTGTACTTTTACCTTCACGAGAGGCCCTGAAGTCGTGGCATAATTACTTTACCTCTAGGCGGGGCTCTAGAGCTGAAATTACATCACCCATAATGGCGTTGGTTTAAACCTATATTCCAGAAGGCAACTGCTTGCCTATCATACTCTTGCACCTTGTTAATCCTTAACCAATGAATTAACCCTCATTACCAGTGTTGGAATATAGATTGCTCTGAATCTCTCCCCCTTCTACCCCGTTCCTACCCTCCATCTAGCTTTCTTTGATGGGGGACGTCTGGGGTCAGTGGTTCTGTCTTGTGTCGCTCCCCTCATATAGTTCCTACTGCATTCAGATTATTCTGACCTTAGATCAGCCCTATCAGCTGACCACTAAAGCACTTTAAACCACTACCTATCCGACAAGCAGCTGCTCCCGCACAGACTAAAGATTGCCTTACATCTCCCAGCTTGTTTGTCTTTCAGTCTCTGAGACGCATGAGCGCGGGATTTGGGGGGGGGGGGGGGTGGAGGGGGTGAGACGCAAAAAGGAAACTGCCCTTCGGCATCGCTTCAATTTCAAATGACAAAGTAGAGGCAGAGGGCTGAGCACTGGTGTGAGATGAGCTTCATCTTCAGGTGTCATTTAAAGCTGGCCTCCTGTAGTCTGGCAATAGCAAGCCCCCGCTCCACTTTGCACACAAGGGTCAAGTGCTCTCAGATAATAATTGGCGAGAGGTGTAGGTACGTGTCAGAGGTCGAGTCTGGCTTTCTTATTCTCTTTTTTTTTTTTTTTTTTATAAACCTCACAAATCAATTCAGCTCCAACAATTCGCTCCTGCAGTGAAAGCGTGAGTTTAAGTTTCTGAATGTCTCAAAATCTGACAATTGTGTTAGCAGCGTGGTGAGCATTCAGAGTACATTCAGAATGCAAAGTACATTCAGAATGCGTATGTAAAAGAAAAAGAGAGATTAGGGAGCAATTTATAAATGATATGTTCTACGCCGATGCGCCTTTGCAGCATTGGCAGCATTTCCTCCTGCTCGGCCTGCTCTCCTGCATCCAGATGAACGTCCGGCCTTATTGTGTGTGACCTCCGTCTCTCTGGCTGTTTGCTGTCTCGGATAACATTTTGACATTCCAGTCTCCTCTCTCAGGCGCCGCGATGCCTCGGACCCGGGGTGGATGGGGGGCCCAATGATAAGGCTTCACTCACAATTAGCAGGCAGGAGCAGGGAGGCGAGAGGGGGAAATTGAACTGTCAGAGAGAGAAGAGAAGAGAGGAGGAGTGGAGGAGAGAAGGGTAGGACGGGGGGGGGGCTGGTGTGACCCCCCATCCTGCAAAAATGGAGCCCGTCATAATTTGTTCATTTGGTGCCCATCAGTCTCTACCTTCCCTCTCTTAACACCGCTCTGCTGACCTCCCATCCCTCCCTCTCCTTCACCCTCTCCCCTTTCTCCTAACCCTTCCGTCTCTTATCCTCTGGTTTCCCCTCCTCGCGTACCTTCACTCGTCTTCGGGTCCACCGAGGGGGGCGCGTGCGATAGGATCGTTTGCTCTGCTTTCAGCCGGCACTCGCACCGGGGGCTATTAACACAATCGTTGTTATTAAATGCACCAATTGGTGGTTTTTAGAGAAGAATGACCCCTTGGCCACGAGAGCTTGCATTCAGGATGAGAAGTCGCTCACAAGACTGAGACCCCTGCCGCTCTGGAGGATGTGATGGATGATAATGTTAATATAAAAATAAGCAGAGAGGCTTTTAGCAGCTCTGTATTTAAATGTCAGATGCTGATGGCCCATAATGAGATAATACTGGTGAGAGCAATTAGCCTGCTCAACACAGTCAAGACTGGACTCGCACACATGCAGGAGTTTTTACATTACCTTATATACGTACTGCATGTTGCTGGGTGGAGGAAACGACTCACACATACAGGGGAAATAAAGCCTAACCTGTTAAAGGTTGACACCACGCTCTTCTGTTTCAGCTGTGGTGGTATATTTAGATGCATCTCTGTTGAAGATTCAGAGTATCTGACTGCCATTTACCTTGAACTGGGTGGTTTTACAGGCAATTCTCTCTTGGTACATCAGCTGACCTCCGCAAAATGTCCGTCACGGTGGACTCTTCTGGTCTTCTCAGTCTCTCTGAAATGTTTTGTGTGCCCAGCTTCAAGGAAATCCCGCTTTGACTGACGAGTTTTTTCTCTTTTACGTTACATATTGTTAGTTCTGGCTATAGGTCGAACCAAGCCGTCACCCCTGATAAGTCAATATAAATTTTCCTCTTTTTATATCTCTGTCTCTTACTCTCCACACAGCACACTGTGTGGATTGCTACATGTCAGCAAAGTGTGTGTGTGTGTGTGCGTGTGTGACAGAGAGGATACAGGTGTTGTTAGCAAGCTCTGAAGGTGACTGCTGGTCTCATCCATCAAACCGGCTTTCCTCGGGCTGATCCCTAATGGATCCCCTCAATCAGAGCCGCTCACTGTCAGTCGCAGTGCAACAAAATGAGAAATCAGGCAACTGGTCGTGCAGCCAAGGTTGGGAGTCATATAAAGGGGACAAAGTGATAAAGACCAGCTCGTGTCCAGCCTGTTGATTAGTATTGAGTGATCCCGGCGTTTCGGCCGCTCGGGGCGGAAGCCGAGCGCCAATCCGGACGAAGCTACTTCTTCGGCAACTGTGATTCTGTATATTCACTGAATTCAAACCAGTAGACTTGGCCTTGGTGTAAGGGGATGTGTGTCTATGCACAGGGGCCAGTTCGTATCAGTCTGTGCCTTCTTTTAATTGCACTTACTCTGTCAAATTAACTACTCTTAATAAATCAATATAATTTATTAACAGGCTGTGGACCGAGGGGGGCAGAGGTTTTGATTTCATTCCTTGTAATTTACAGCAGTAATGGAAATGGTAAATGGGCTGAGCCCTCTCTGTGCTTAAAAGAAATAGTGCCACGCTAATGCAGTTACCAAGTGTTAACGCACTTCACTTTACCATAGCCATTAAAATCTCTGAAGGGAGGACAGATTCAGAGAGAGCATTCACTTCATTCTTCTGTGTCCTGGCCTCCTTCCGATGTTAAATGCTGGTCTTACCTTCACGGTGATTTGATTTGAGAAGCTAATATACTGAAAGCCTCCTCTCGCAGTTTTGTGTCAGGCTACTCATTCTCTTGGCTTTAAAAGCCCAAAGCCTTTATTGTTGCAAAGGCCTCTATTTGGTTTTAGGGTCTTACCATATTGGATGCCACCGTTTCCACAGCGAACACAGAATGAAAAGGGTCTGAGTGCCGTCTGTCCTTAAAATAGATTCATTATTCATTATTATATTATATTCATCATTACGGCCTGTGTTTGGCTTCTAAATAGACAGGAAGAGGTGGACGGTGATTCACAGACATTTGGAGCCACGGGGCAGTAATCACACTAAAAGCTCTCGGTCTTGCTGCCGGTTTCGCATCGGCGGCCCGAACCCATCACCCCCCGTCTCGGGGCGTCTAAAGGCCGTACAAACTTTTTACTTCGGTGCACAAACCTTGATGACTCTCTGCCAACTGTCTGAGGCGAACGCGCCAGTCGCTCCAAACACCCCCGATCCCCATCGTCTGTAAACCTCAAAACGCTGCAGAACTCACAAGTCTTTGGTCCTTGTGAATCGACTTCGGTCGGCTGGTGTTTTCTTTGTTGTCTGTGTGGTGCATATTGTTAAATAGAAATAAAATATATGTATATTTAATTATCAAAGGTTAGCGGCCTTGCAGGCGGGATGTATGGGTTTTCCTTCTGGGTTTCTATGGGAAATACACTGGTTTTGTAATTTGTCACACTTAACTAAAGTGTTTTGGACGGCCTAAGGGGCAAGCAAGGGTATTCAATTAAATTCCAACAAGGTCCAGTAAGATAAGACTTAATGGTTTTGAAATGCCAGTGGTATGAACAAAACAGAGGCCGTCTGTTTGTGGTTATATTGTAATAATATTTCTCTTTCTCATCGGAATGCACACAGTGGATTCACCAAGTAGCGCCATGCGAGGTGATTTACAATGCACACAATTGCTCGGATTGCTTTCAAGGGCCACTGGATTCCTCGCCGCGGAGGCTCCAAACGATGTGCAGGTTAAAATGGAGGCGCTCGGTCGAAATGTAATATTACTCAATTACCTCTCCTTGCTATATTAGGCCAAAAAGTGTGCGTGAATCAGCTATAATTGTTTGAAAAACTGACTGCATGTTCGTAAGTAAATTATTGTTTTTGTCAATTGTTTGTATTCATCTCTTTAGAATCAATGTAGGGTTAGCTTTAGGAAACTTAAATAAATAAAGCTTAAGTTTCCGGTGTTAAAGTTAGACGACGCCCCCAAGATATTAGACACACTAACCTCATGAAAGCATCCAAGTAGCCAATTTACACCAGAAATCCAAAAGCTCTAATTCTTATCTATTTAGATTTTATTTCTTTTTTTAAATGTGTAGCTTAATCTAAATCATGCATCATCTTATTATTAAGCCGTCTCGCCTGCCATTGGTTAAATTTGTGGGTGGAAATGATGAAGCGCTTATGGAGAGAAATATTGTGTTATTTAGAAAATTGTAAACATACAACATAAATTGTACATTCACTGCAGGTCGCTTAACCCACTAACTTCTTTTTACACACTTTGACAGTGTGGTCATAAAACACACAGCGGCTATTTGAATTGTTGAACTGATAACCAGTGACGGTGAGACGAGAGGGACGGGTAGAAGGCTTTCATTTAATCGTTCTGCTGTGAACGGGGTAAACTGATGGTGTAGGTGAGTCTTATCTATTCCATTCCCCCTTCTTTGTCCCCGCTGCAGGCGGAGATTCACCCGTTGACGCATGTGGTGTTATTAATAAAGGTGGCCGTATTGATCCGGAGGCTTGCACACAGTCGTACATACAGCTGTCCGGCCCGTCCTCATAAGTCAGCGTCTGGCACGGAACACCAAGGGTGGTGTGAGCTCCCATCGGAAACTCATCAGGGCGATTTAACGAACCCCCCTGGTGTATATTCTACTACTTCGTACATTCTTCATACGGCGCCACATTGTTTGGCTGCAGTGTGACTGCGGCTTTCAAGGGAAACGCAACAAATGGAAGAAATGATGGTGATCAGAGCCGATTCACAGCAAACCTGCCTCACGCTCGAACTTCTGAAACACAAATACGTTGAAGATCTCCCATGGACAAGGTCCGTTAAGAGGACATCTGTCTTCACATCTGTTTTAAAGTCTTATCGCTCTCCTCGTTCCCTTCGCTCCCCGAACCTAATGAAGGCTCCTTGGTTACAGTCCATGATTATCATACAGATAGGATCATATCCCATTGATTTTATGCAGATGATCACCTTTCTGTGTACGCGGGGGCTGATGCTGGTAGTAATTTACAGAAGAAAATCAATTACCCTTCTCGTCTGTGGGAGTAATTGTTTATTATTTTCCTATTAGACAAACTGTGTTGATCAATGTTATGGAAAGATTGCCAATGAATACTATCAACATAAATAGATTTGCTTTTGACATTAGCACCAGTTTTCCTTTTAATGACCTGTACAATGTCAAACCAATGCCACTAAGATTTAAGCACCAACTGTGTGGGTGTGTGTGTGTTAAGGGCTTTAAAATGTTGTGCTTCTTTGTGTCGAAAAGGAAAGTTTTTGCAGACCCGGGCGCTCTGTACGTCTTTAAGTTACTCCCCGCTCTGTGGAGGGCCGGCATGATGAACCAATCACCCCCGCGATACTAAGCACAGTCCTGCTACCACACTGTTGTTGCTTCACAAATGTGCCGCTGATGTGAATAGTCAGTGGTTCCCCTGGCCCCGTCCTCAGCCTCTCCGCCTGTATCAGCGAGGATTGATCTAGACACAAACTAATCACTATTACTCACTCAAGTAATTGGCCCCCGGCCCGGATCACAGAGTAGCAACCGATCGACTGGTCCGGGGATCGATACTGTGATCAGAAAAGGTGGGCGCCGAACATATATAGGGATGCAGAGGGAGGAGGAGGGGTGTGGTGTGATGTGGCAGGCAGATCAATGTGGTCCAACGGCACAGTTTCAGGGCGCGTTCCAGTCTGCCCGACTTCACTTGGCAACTGAGCTCGAATCCACAAAAAAAAAAAGTGCGGCTTTGCCTGCCGAATATCTGGATTCAGAGAGGGGTTTTCGGTCATTGAAAATTCTCTTCTTGTTCTTTTTGGTCTCGCAGGAGGCAAACGTCTTAGCACCTTGACACCTTGAACCAGTTACCAATGAACTGAAGGTACAACGCAAATCAGATAAACACAAAAACTTTATAGCTTTGGGCAATCAAAATGGAAAAAAAGGAAATCCATCCCATAGCAGAATTTGGTCTGAGTCGATATCTACAATACAGGAGATCCTTTATTTGTAAATGTCAAGTGCAAGTAAAGGTGATGTGGAACAACAGGTGCCCCTGATATTCAATATTAATTATTGTGACCCCCTACCTGCTCCTGATTACGGTTTTGAAGTCAAACAGAAAGCTTGGATCAACAATGATTCTTTATGGAGTAACTCTACTGTTAAACCACACACATATACATTTAAGATGGGAATGGTGAGGATATACTGTACATTGTTGATTCCTTAGTTTTCGCAATAACACACTAGGAAATATTTCCAGATAAATTCAGGTGTTTTTTAGCTGCACAATATCCCTTCACTTTGAGTAAATTTACACATTCCCATTGCAAGTAGTGATTTTGAAACCATTGCATCTACCAACCCTGCAGTTTATGCAACTTTATTCCTATTTAATAAATCATTGGTTCAGTATATATACATTTTGTACCTTTGGTTGAAAAACACAATACTTTTTGGAAGGTACCATAGCTGAGGGCGTTTTCCAGAAAAATTGTACATCAATTAAGAATAAAAACTATTAGTTGCAATCTTATTTCCGTATTAAGACTTTCAAATATTTAAACCCTACAGAAAGAAGTGAAGCAGGTGCAGGATTTGTCTCACGGTCACAGTTTATCTGGTTTGCTAGCAGTGTTATGTTAAAATGTACACAATTCCTCCCAGTTTGAGCTTTAGGGTACAAAATTGCAATCGGCAATCCTAATGTAACGTGGATTCCAACGGAATAGTAAAAAAAAAAAACGAAGCAAGACCCGTGTTTAATCAGTGATCCAACCCGACTCCTTTACTGCTCAGAGGTGACCTGAGCCGCTGTGCCCAAACCCCCGGATCACTCTCCTCGGGCCTACTTCATGGACGGAGCAGGTGGTCCTAATATTTCATAGGTTCAGTGTGTTTGCGGCCCGTAGCCCCCCCCCCTCCCCCCCATCCCTCCTGCCCAGTTGCATCCCTCCTCCCCAGAGCCCATTTCTCTTTCATCCACTGCGGTCGGCGGCGTCCTGCTTTTAGGAGGTTCCTGCTCGGCCGGACAGAACGCTGAGCACAGTTTCGGAGTGCCGGGCCCCCCCCCCCCCCCCGTCGACATTCTCATCTCAGCATCTCCCCTCAACGCTTCTCCTCTCCTCCATCTCCTCCTGCTGCCCCTTCTCTCCACCCGCCTGTTTTTTTTTTTTGCTTTCATCCCCTTCTCTTTTCCTTTTCCCTTTCCTCTCTCTCTCTCTCTCTCTCTCTCTCGCTCTGTGGTTGTTGATTGGGTGTCTGAGTGCTTGTGGCAGCTGTGTGTTGTGTGTAATAGAGCAGAGAGGCTAGTCTGAATACAGCGATGGGAGAATTTGTTTATGTGAGAGATGCATAGATGGAGACAGGTCTCCAGACGCTGCGGGCTCCCTCTCGCTGTCATCCTGCATTCAGGCCCTGACAGGAGATCTGAGATGGCCAAATATGCCAGACGCTCGCCCCCGAATCCCCAAGCTGCACCCCGCGGCCCAACCGATGTGTGTTTGTGTTTATTTAGATTTGACAGAATGACTGTGTGTGTGTGTGTGTGTGTGTGTCTCCAGGATAGTGTGCTTGATCAGATTCCCCTGCCACCGACTCGGTCCAGGGTCCATTACCACTGAGCGATAGAGGGGAGAAACTCCACCAGCGCTTCTGCTTTTATCCCATCCCAGTGATCTCTTTCTCTGATACGTTGAGCCTGTGCAGCGGGGCACGGATTCGGCTTCCATCGCGTCCCCGAGACGCGTGTCCACCTCCAACAGCTCATTTAGCATTTTCATTCCCCTCCGCTCGACTCACTTGTAACCGCGTTTGTATCTGAACGTTCGCCGCAGTTTGTCCAAGTTAGCCCTGTCACACTTTGACCACGCGTCCTCGGGGAGTCTTTGTCCGCGTGTCGGCGTGATGCGCGACCGCGTGCTACTCAGATCGAGCGTTTCAACTGAATGGCCTTTTTTTTCGGGCTCATACCTAGCTTTTTTTCGACTCTTTCACTCTTTTCCCTGGATGAAAACATGCTCATGTATTAGAACAATATGCTTAGAGGCAAAGACACCGAAGCACAATCAGTGAGGACTGAACCTGGAGTGGCGAAGCCGCCATCACGCCCGTCGTTCCCATCCGAATCCCAGCCGCCGCGTCGATGCGGCGCCGCGGGAAGAAAAAAAAAAAAGCCGAGGCTGCATCCTCGGATCAACCACAGTCGGCATGTTGTGGCCTTCTTAACTACCTCCAGCAATCACATTTGATGCTCCCTAATTGTCCAAATACCCCCACCTCACCCTTCCTCCCACCACCACCCAGTGCCTCGCCGGCGTCTTCTCCGCCCCCCCCCCCCCCGTTTGCTTACCGCTCTGCCTCTGCACTAAGTGTTCGTCTGCATGTGAATTAATCTTGATTCACTTTACCCTGCCCCGCTGAGTGCTACAAATTACCCTATAGCAACGGAACAGCACAAGTGAAAAAAGCCAAATTGCTGCACTTGATAGGCTGTGGCTCTCGTGCTTTATGCCGTTGCATTAGTGCGGCGTAATGAATGCTCTCTTTTTTTGTTGTTGAAAAGTATTGTGGCTTTTTAATTCAACCTGTTTGTGCATCCTACTCTCACCGCCACTGTCTGTTTGTATGCGTTTTTTTTTTTTTTTTTTCTCCACGAGAAGCTTTAATGAAGGAGGCCTCGCCGGGTAACCACGAGGCGGGCATTCACTCCAAAGGCCGCGTCCATCATTCCATTTACAGGAGCTTGACAAGATTAGCTGCCTTTGTGCCATAGTTCCCCTAATTGAAAAAAAACAGGCTTTTGACACAAACACAGGCAACACATTCACTTACCGCAGCACTTGTCTCTCCGTGGATGTTGATGCCAAAGAGGTTGAGGTTTTAATTCACCCAAACCGAATTGGCTGTAGGTTGAGTGCTTCGTTTTCTACCCTGACAGAAAAAAAAAATGTTTTATCGTTTTTTTTCAACCAGGGTTTTATTTTCTTTCTTCACTCGGTTCTTACTCGTGTCTCTGTGAGAACATGAGCCATAAAAAGACTTCTTCTGCATCGTGACAAAAAGTTATCATTTTTATTTGCAGCGTTTGACTTCCCCGTATTAGTCAAATGTTGTCTTGCATATGAAATAACCTTGACTATTGACAAAGCAAGGACACTCACTGTGGGTATGTTCTGGTCTGCGTGTGTGTGTTAGTGTGTGTAAATCAATGACAGTGAATGGGAGGAACCCCTCTACAAACCCTCATCTTTCATCTTGAATAACCGATATCATAAACAGACGCTGCTCATCAATCTCCCCTGGGTTCCCAATACAAAGATGGGCGGCAGGCCTATTTCCCTCTCTTTCTGCAGACCTGATGACATTTACTAAATTGCCCTATGCGTGTATACACACAGACAGCAATGGGTTTTCTTGAGTGCATGTGCCTAATGTTTGTGCTTTGCAACATTTGTGCAAACGCGATGCTGTCCGTTTGTATTTCGGTGCTTCTGTAGATTAATTTGGTTTGAGTGGACAGTTTGGTTTTCAGTGATCTTTACACTTTTAAAAAAAAAAAAATGTTTTATTTATTTGTTTTGCAGTTATGGTGTTGCCACCTGTGCAGCCCCATGACCGTCCACACAGGGGCAGCGCAGCAGTTTGCAGACGTTATGGACCTGGAGAGAAAATGAAATAAAAGTGGGGATAAATCAGAAAAAACAGCACACATGAAGAAGAGGTAAAGATTGAATTATGTTTAATGATGCCATTTGGAGAGGAGTGTGCTATATTAAAACAAATGACAAAAGTGTGTTTTAATGAGTAGTCATAAAGACTTGGTAGACAATCTCATTCAATAGGACTCTGAATCTGCTTGCAAGGGTCCCGACAGTTGAAAAAGGAACAAAGTGACTTTGGGGCAATTATTGCTCGCTTGTTTATCATCACTCACCAATTCCATGCCGAATTGAGAGTGCTCTGTGTGTGTGTGTGTGTGTGTGTGTGTGTGTGCATGTACATGTGCGTGTGTATGCGGGTATGGCCCAAGGTCATGGTAAACATACTACATCACTACCTTCAGGCAAGAGTGATAATCCCTGGATAAATAATAGATATAAATCTATTAGCCCAAACAAGCCTGATACAGACATTTATCCCTCTGAGAGGGGGATTACCAAAATAAGACCTGTGTGTATGTTTGTGCATGCGTGAGGGAGTGTATGAGTGTGTGTGTGTGTGTGTCCGTGTGAGTGCTTTATCTCTGCTGTCACAGTAAAAGCAAAAGACAGATACAGACATTATGAATCTATTTTTAATAAAACATTTACTTAACCTAAAACATGCTTACCAAACTTTATCTGTATCTTGAATATCACTAATCCTGCATGCAACATTACTCAAATTAAAAGCCTTTTTTCTTTTACTGAAACATGTTAAGCCTGATGAGCTCAATGACATGTCTCAAGCCAACAGTTTCTTTCTCAACTAAAACCAAACAAAGTTTCCAGCGAGTGCAACGAACAGCAATTAGACGATAACAATTAAATATAATTACGTTGTAATTAATCTGCACACAATTCATTAAATGCTAATTCCATATGAAAATCAGGGCGAGAAGAAGGCCATCAATACGCTGCTTTAATTAGCGTGTGATTGACAGCGTGCTGTAAATGGAGGGTTTTTGCATAGAATGACTAGGCCTGTGTGTGCGCGTGTGCAAAGTGGATCATCTTAAGTGTGTAAAGATGAACTCCCCTCTGTCTGTTGATGGTAATTAAGTTTGCTCCCTACGGCTTTGCTGGTTTGGCCAGGTTGGGGGGTGGGGGGGGCATGAGCTGTACTAATTGTTGTACATGAGAGCATGTTTTGGCTCCTGATGAGCACTGCGTGTGCGTGCGTGTGTGTTCGTGGAGTGAAGCTGAATGGAGCCATATGACTACAGGTCACACCCAGAGTGCCGTTGCTAGGATACAGCTTTTGAAGCATCTTGAAGGGGTGGTACCGGGGTACTCCATCTTCAACCCCCCCCACCCCCGACCACCACCACCCTGATCCTGCTTCCTCCCCTCTGTCCCCCCTTGGGGTTTGGCTGAATGGCCTGGGCTGACAGTGGCTGAATGGTTCTGGGTGACAGGGGGGGTGGTGTCCTATTTGTCCCTAAATGCTTCTCTATAGACCCCTGATAATAGACTGGCTGCCTGTTCCCCTTCTCCACCCGCTTCGCCAAACCTCCGCCCACTCTGTCTCTGTCTCCGCGTCTCATTGTCTCCCTCCGCATGCCCCCCCCCCCCCCCCGCCCCCCCCGTCTCGCTTTCCTCCCCATCATGTCTCCTTCTCTTCCCATCTCTTTCTCCGTCTCTCTTTTTTCTTTGCTTTACCTCCTTCCCGTTAGGTCCAGTCTCCTGATGCATAAGCATTCTCCACCGCTTGTTAGGGTTTTTTTTTTTTTTTTTTCGAGTGTCGTCCGTGTGCACGTGAAAAGCAGGAGGTCGCTGCTTGTTACTCACCTCTCCAGCTCCTCGGCATTGTCCAGCAGCTCCAGCTCTTGAAGTTGGCCTTTCATGCTTTGTTCGGAGACATAGCTGAGGATACCTTTGATGACTGCCAGCCTGTTAGTCAGGCCCGTGTGATGAATGAGGGGGGGAGTATGGAAATGTCCTTTTTTTTAATGACGGATCTGTGATCAAATAAGAAAAAAAAAATAATGAAGCCATCAAACAAATTTGAGGCGGAAGCTTCTCAAAAAGAAATACAAAGACACAGCATCTGTATAGCGCGCACTCAACCCGCCTCCGTATCACCCTCTGCTCTGTTGACCCAATGCATCAGATGTTTATGTTGACAGTGAAAATATCAAATCTGTTTGCCAGCTGGAATGTGCATGATTTTTATGTGCATTCGCTGTGTCTGTGTGTGAGCATGCACGCCGGCGTTAGGGGTCAGGAGTGAAGATGTCACCCTGCGGCCATTCATCACGAGCGTGACACGCTCTTCCCCTGCGCTCCGGTACGCACAGGCAATGTTTTATAAAAGAATAACACGTCAGCTGGCACCCCGCCGGCCATCCATTACCACGCGCTGCAAAGATGCGCAAGAGACTCGGGGACCCCAGCCACCGGCCGCCCGCACATGCAAAAGTCGTTGTTTTCCGTTTGTTTAGGAGGAATCAATGACGTTAACATTTTGGTCTTTGTGGTTTGTGTTGTCCTGCAAAGGCAGCCCCGAGGCAGAGGAGGGAAGGAACCAAAAGTAGAGTTGTTTTACGGGAGCTCAGCAAACTTCGGGAGCGTTGGATAGCTGGAGGGGAAAGCGTTTTCATCTTCTTACTTCACAAAACTCCAATACGCAGACATACACAAACACACACAGTTTGCCGGCTTACTGGCAAGCTAAGGGCAGTTAGTCAGCTGAGCACAAATACTTAAAACATGGTTAAATAATTGCAATTTAATAGAAACAAAATCTGCCACAAAACAATTAGAGGGTGTGTTATATCGTTAGTGGGAACGCGTGCAATGCCGTCAGCAAACACCAGAACCCACAACAATATATCTTTAACAGTCATTTTTACCCTGAGAGATTAAACTTGTTAAAAAGTGTTGATTAGTGAGACTGGTACCTTTACCTTAACGTTCAAAACAGTTTCAGCAGCATTTACACATTCCTCTATACAATGAGGAGTCCACAAAGTGTAAAAAGAACATCAGCCCCTTATAATAAAGAAAGTGTTATGTTAGGTGACCTTTATAAAAACGTCATATTGGGTCATTATCATTGTTAAAAAGCCTTAATGAATGCTTATAATGAATTGTACGGTGCTTTAAGCAGACACACCACGTGTATGTTTGTAATGCGTGTTAGACACAGGCCTCCACAAAAAGATCCACTCATAAATCGACTCTCATAGGCACACATAAGAAAGTTCTGTAGTGTTATATCTCTCGTGTGCCTCAAACTGCTTCACAGACATCTGAACAAATCAGATCCTCAACATGATAGTCATATCACACATCATATTTATACACACACTGCATATATTTGGTCTGTGAGAGACATTCCGAGGAAATGTTACCGTGCATGGCAAAGGCTGCACTTTTTCTAATATTTAGCTTACATGTCTCTGCTTTTAAGCTTAAAAAAGAATGGTACGGTGTTGTCTTCTGTACTGATGGATCATTCTTGACCCCAAATACATTAAAATACTATTCAGATAACAGATTTGGGAGCTTGCGGTCTTGGATCCCTTTCATTTTTGTGGTGTCGGTTTTGTTTGCATAATTGCATCAGTGTTTTGGATGCTTGGCCTGTGTAAGACGGAACAAGTTGAGGACGTTGTGAGTTATAGAGCTCTTAGTCCAGTTTACGAGGACTATTATCTCTCCGTTAGTCCCAGTTTTTATGTGCATTTTCTCTGGGCTGGTCTGGAACCATCAATTTAATGCTTTCATAAAGCAAGGTTAGATAGCACTGAATCCCAGCCAAACGCTCGCTGACGCTCTCCTCTGCTTTAGAGCTAAAGTCACAAAAAGGAGACGACGGCGAGGGCCGATGAAAGATGGACGGACATTTTTACGGTGTCTTTTTAAAGCCAATTTAGCGCAAAAGTGTAGCTTCCGGCTGCAATAACAATGGGAGATGTTGTCACACGGTGCAATCCAAACAAATATATATATATATATATATAGGACACTTTATGGTCCTCCCGCGGCTCCGCTCACACTTATGTCTTCGGTGAGACACGCTCATTTTTTATTCATTTTTTTTATAGCAGGCCGTTCTTTTCCTGATGTGGCTTCATCACCTGCTGTTTCCTGTCAGCACTGCGAGAGACAAAGACTCCAAACATGTACGTGCCATTCACTTCAGAGCAAATAACAAACCGCGGATCGATATTGTTGGAAGGCGAGCGTGGTGCTTACGGACAAAAAAAACAGTTCTTTCGAGCAATTCAATGCGAGTCTGATTCCATTTCACTGCCTTTATGAGTTGTGTGCGTGCGACTGTGTAATCCATCTGCTCTAGTGTGACACCTTCATTTTGAATGCTGGTGGGGACGCAGCAGGCTAAGAGAACAAATGGGATGAGGCTAGTGAGGGAACAAGGAAAAGGAGAAATAAGGAGAGAGTGAAGAAAGAAATGCTAAAGTGACCCAAGTAGAGCTTCTGTTTGTGTGTGTGTGTGTGTGTGTGTGTGTGTGTGTGTGTGTGTGTGTGTGTGTGTGTGTGTCTAAGACTGCAATGCCAGCACTCTGACAAGGAAGAGGAGATTTATCACCTCTCAGTGGTACCTTACACCCTGACAGAACGGCAATGTGAAAATCCCCCTGACACACACACACACACACACACACACACACAGACGCGCCCCGGTGTGTTGACTGTGTGTGTTGTGACAGGCTTGAGGTTCTTTTGTCTGGCTTTGACGAGCACGTCATTAGCAGGAGGAGAGACTGAGGGCCTCGTCAGGATTTAAATATTGCGACATTTCTGCAGAGGCTCCCTGTTCTCAATTCCCACTTTTTCCAGCTTGTGTCCTCTCCGTCCCTTCCACCCGTCCTCCAGGCTTTCTACATCTTTCTTCTCCGTTTTTTTCATTTTCAGGTTTTTTATACCAGTGGCCGTGAAACGTGTATTTTTGTCTCAGTGCGTGTTGGAATTTGTCACAGATGTTACCTGCTGTGCTGTGACTCTTCGCTGTAAACTATTAGATCATCCTTACTGTGGCTGCCCTGAGGGAGTTTTTGGGGGGGTCAAGTGAAATTCACTGCGGCCTCAGGCCAAAAGTTATGTTCAAAATGACCAAGAATCTCCATATCGCTAAATCTTTTGTAAGCTTCTGCTCTTGTTGTTGTCTTGTCGTCTTGCTCATGCAAAAGCTATTTGCCGTAGCAGCAACTCAGAAATACTCAAATCTACAGAAGAGAAAACGAAAAAATCCAAAATGAAACAAATCAGGACAGGCTTAATTGTGACTCTGATTTAAATGAGAAAGAACCTCAACAAAGGGAGGCCATCCGAGGCAGAGGGGTAAAAGGTTTTACCTTAAACAAGAGCTAAAACAACTCTGAACCTGAAGAGGTGCGCTCTGAAAGGCTTGTACAAAGCTCTTTGCAAGCGCCTGCTTATGAGTGTGTGTGTGTGTGTGTGTGGTTAAACATGTGTTTGTATGTGTGCAGGCCACACACACACACACACACACTGATTTATTCCAAGCACAGGGCAGGTAAATTGAAGCAGGCCTTTCAGGTTGGTTTTCAGCTGCAGGTCTAATGAGAGCAGCATTTCCCGTCCCTCCAAACAATGCGCTGCTGTCTCTTAAGAGCCCTTCCACCCGCCTGCAGCCCTAGCCACTCTACATTAGATCTGTGGCCTGCAGCAGCCACTACAGTCAAAGGCCTCAGGCTCTGAAATGGCTGTTTGATTCTCTCCCTGCTTTCCTCCTAAATGAATGATTTATTGGCTGTCAATGAGGAGGCCAAGCGTAATGGACAAAAGCAGCACAGTCAAGAGGATGCTGTTGTGGATGTTCTCTTTGAGGGTCTCCCTGCCTCTGTCTGAAACTGTAATGAAAAGTAAACATCCTCGCTATTGCCCTACAAAAGGTGGTTGGGCTGCATTAGGAATGTTCAATGGCGACATCTTGCCCGTTGAAAAGCAAATTCACAGCAAAATGGCACACATTGTCACAATATTTAAGTGTGATTTTTCTTAAATTTCAGCACCGGTCTTGGGAATTAGAATTGTGAAAACGAGCTGAATTTCCGAGCCACAGATGCACAACAATGTAGGCCATCAGACACACCAATTCCTTCTGGCAGCACACAACTTCAATCAATTAACGCCGCTGAGTAGCCCAGCGCTCTCACACTGTGACTGGAGTGGACGCAGGCGGCAATGGAAACGTGTTATTTAAAAATCCCCCCCCTGCTTTTGTTCCCCGTAAAAGGGGGACATTAACACCCGCTCGTCCTTTGGCCTCTGCTTGTCATCCAAACGGCTAATTTCTCCAGATCCCTTCTAATCCCCCAGGAGGGCCAGCGGGGCTCGGGGGGCCAGCAGGGACGAGGGGCCCCGCAGGCCGCCGGCTACAATGGAGAGTCGACGGGTGCTTTTGGAATTGACGTCCTAAAACGTGCCTTAGTTTTGCATCGCGCTCCCCGGTGTCCCGCCTTTCAGCAGGTCTAATGATAAGTGACAGGCCATTAATTGAAGCTCTTTAGGAAGCCATCATCAGACACACGTCTGATCCTCCTCCACTGGGAGCAGAAGAACAGGATCGCAGGGTTGTAGATGGGAAAATTGTGGGGTTGGGTTGCGTATCAGCTTGATTTTATTGGTTTCTAAAGGAAAACAAAGGATGAGGACATGTTTGGCTTGAAAATCATTTTATTTCTCTGTCCATCTACTGATTGCTTCTCATGCCTCTTTTGACTGTTTAGGGTGAATTAGTATTCTTTTGTTTGAATCTTTTTTTTTTTATAGATTGCTTAATGGAGATTACATCAACGGATTGTCACAAAGCAAAGAGGATTTTCAGTAATGATACCCAAGTTTTCCTCCATCTTTTGAGCTTTTCCTTTTCTTTAACCAAAGAAGATGCCATAAAAATCTGTTGCAAGGTCATGTGTTGCTCAGATATGTTTTGTAAACTTTACAAAAGACTAAAGATATTTATTCTGCATAGCAGGCCACTACATAAAATAAAAATAAACTCTCTTGTTATTTAACAGCCTTCATTCCAAGCATAATATTTATTGCATTCATAAAGCACAGTGTGGCACCATAATTTGTTTTTATTTTGTTTTCTGCTTTAGTCTTCCACTTCTCAACATGACATCGTCCACCAGGAGGGATTCACGGGGTTTCTGCGTGGACCAACTATAATTTGGAAATTGCTTCCTCTGCTGACGTACTGACGGTAATGAAAGAAATCATCTATCATATATATATATATATATATATATATATATATATATATATATATATATATATATATATCTCACTGAGCTAATAAGTGGTGGAATATCGCAGTGAAATTGTTGATACTCTGTGTAATGATTTAAAGGTGAACTCAAAGGCACAATTATTATTACCACCGAGGCGGGGAACTAAATTCATGTCAAGGCAACGCCTGTGGTTTGTGTTAGTTGTTGCAAAGGGTGAGCAAAGTCCGCTATGCACCTAAATGTTGTCAATTTGTGCCTTAATAAAAGCAGGATTAAAATAATGAAATATGTGGAAAAGTATTAAAAATCCAATTAGCCACTGAATATGTTCTCACAACACATTTACATAATTTTTGCTTATTTTTCTTTAGAAGTGAGGAAGGAAATTGTCTCTGCTTTTAAATTTAAAACTGTTGTTAGGTGTAAACAGTACTTTGATTTATTTAAGTGGAAATAAATGATGAACACCACAAGATTGGGAAGTGTTTGATTCAGCTGTACTTAGACCCACACTGATTTCAAACCTTTTTGTTGACCTTTTTTTGAACAACAAAGGGCTTCATAAAGAACACCATCACCTCCCCATAAGCAGCAAGGTCAAAACGGGCCAAAACAAATCGCCCCAGATAATCTCAACCTCAGGACTGAAACCTGAATTTACTCAATATCCCCAAGTCCAGTCATCCAGCTACAGTTCATTCCCATCCAACCAATTTACCATCTGTGCATCCCTCCATCTTCTCCCTAAAACCGGGAAGGAAACAATTGTCGCTGTTTGGGTTTTAGGGGCTAAATGATGTCACTAATCACCAGTTTTTAGTGGGTCTGATTTATGGAAGGGACATGCATTGTTATAGGCTGATGTGTGTGTGTGTGTGTGTGTGTGTTTGGGTAGGTGTCAGAGAGGCAGCCCGTGGGATAGGCTAAATAGTCCTATTATTTATCGTCTCAGAGCGGCCTCTCTGAACGGAAGAGCGGCTCTCCAAATTGAAATATAGCTGAGTTTACCCTTCTGATTACTGCAGTAGTTTACTCCCAGCGCCCAAGGAGATCATTAAACAATGGCCGCCACTAGCAACTCAGCACCCCATTATGGCCCAGGATAAATGCTCACAGTGTGCCTCGCAGGCATCACCCCCCCCCCCTACACCAGTTGTTCCCTCAACCAAGGCTGGCTGCCATCAAAACAGCAATTGTGTCTTGACTGATATGTATTTCCACGAGAACCGTTCATTGTTTTCCGGATGAAAAAAGGCACTCAAAATCCCGGCTAATGGATGAAGCCATTTTGAGAGCAAACTGTGCAGCTAATGTTGTGACTAGCACTGTAATTGGTTCAAAATTCAAACAAGATGATTAAGATGTGGTAATGGTTTCTGAACAAACATTGAGCATTCGTGAGTGCCTTACTGTCCTTATTATTGTCCAAATGAATTAGTTTAATTGCTGATATTGCACCAAGCCACCAAGACAAGATAAACATCATCGAGGCGCCTCTAAAAGTAAATTTCACTCATTTTTTTCACGAGCTGCGTCAATGTTAGTTGTCGTGTCTTGGTGGTTTAGTCAAGCTTTTGGGTGTTTTTTTTTTTGGACATTCGACATTTTGTGTGTTTAATGTGACGGAAACAATCTGAGCGACCAAAGAGTTAAAAGGGCCGTCGATGTGAGAGAAACGCTTCATCTCCAGAGGAACCGCGTCTCCTTCCATCCCAGCCGTCAGCGTCACCCAGCATTTCCACAGTGACCTTTTGCAGGCGCGCGATGGCGGTTCGGGGGTCGCGGGCTGAGTCCTTCACACGCCGCTGCCCTGATTACCGCAACATCTGTAACGTAAACAGTGGAGCAGGACGTCAGCACAGCAGACCTAACAGGCATGACAATGAAGTGACAGTGTCAGCTCAAGACAAGATGACAATGATGTTTCTGTCTCAGCGCGGTTGATTGTGCAGCGTACAGTGTGTCCGTCAGTGCTGGAGGCTGCCCTGGTTACATGGGGAACACTGCTCTGGCTTTTTATGTCCCTGGATTGAACTTTGACCTGTGACTATTTCTGTGATTTAATACAAGCCCAACACAAAACAAAAAAAAAAACCATTTGTGTTGGTACCGCGGCACAGTCTGGTTCGTGCTGCAACATGTTAGCCCCAGAGGTGTCTGAGGCTTTATTAAGAAATTAGTATGTATGTCGCTACACGAGTCAGCCAGCACCGACTGGAGAATCTTCCCCGGTAATAATCAACATTATTCGATAATAGCAGGATAAGAGAGAAATAGGTTTGCATGCTGCCGAAGCTGGAGCTAACACGATGGCTCTGGAGAGGCATTTTATTGAATGGCCGAAAGCCAAAAGGTTGGTATAAACATTTAGCAGGGCCAGTCTTCAAGGTTGCGTAAAGACACTGCTCGTGAAGTTTACAGTCATCACTCGCCTGTGAAACTTTATTTGAACGGAGCCTAATGATTCCTAATGAAACCGGTGTGGTTTAACAGGTCGGTGAAGCCGAAGGAGCGGGTCTCTGCTGCCTTCAGCGGCGCCGCCGCGTCTCTCCCATGTAGCAGGCTGTTTTTCGTGGCTGTTGTTGCTGTCTGTCCTAACGCATTTACCTTAAGCCATCAGCACTCATTAAATGCCTGCTGGTGCAGGGAAACAAAAGGCTGCCTGGCGAGCCAATATGCGCCTCTGACACGTCAGCCAATCCCCAGGCGATCCGCAGAGCCTGGCTGCACCACGGAATTCTCAAACATATTTTTCTAATTTATGGATGGATAATAAATCAACATTAAGGCCTGGACAACGAGTTATACATCAGAGGGAGATGGCTGCAAACTGGGCCACGATGCAGCAGAGGAGACCAGGCGCGCATCTGTACTAAAGCCCCAGTGTGCACGTGTGTGTGTGTGTGTGTGTGTGTGTGCGTTTGAAAATATGTATGCAGCTTTGCTGCCAAACTCGGTTTAATTTCAACCTCTAAGTTGGTGGAGAAGCAAACATTTTTAATGTCACTGCTTGGAGGTGGCGAGCATGAATATTATGAATAGGAAATAAGGCCGTTGGAATTTACTACCAGACGGATAGTGCTTTAAATGCTTCATAAAATTTAACACTATGAAATATGTGCACGTTTGCATTTTAATGTCCGTGAATTGGCCTTTCTCTGATGTGGTAGGTCACTGGTTCTATACGCGGCCTATGTGCTATGGTCCTGCTTTTAGGGCTGAGGAAGAACACTTAGCTGATTGATTGAGTGTCGCCTGACTGTTTTTAAGAGTACACATTTTAGCAAAACATCAATACTCCAAAACAAATTGCCATTTAATGAACTTGTACAGCTGATATTGTAGAGACTTACATATATGGGATCATCGACCTGTCCAAAATTATTTATATTACCAATGATGAAGCCGCCAGTTGATCAATGATTGATCCAGATCATTTAGGAGGAACTTGTTTATTTTGGCTTAATCCATTTTGTTCATTCTATGTGGTAGTTTTGTCAGACTTTACTTTCAGTCCCATTTATTTCTTGGGATTTGACTCAGTTTAAACATGTAAATCAAACCCACCAAGATATCAAGTGGGAGAATTGAACGACTTCAATGAAAATAATCACTATTAGAATTTACCCTCAGAAAGAACTACATTTTACCGATGAGCTTTAGGACGTCTCTCGTTCTCTAATTCCTTGTTTGTGCCTGGTGTTTCATATTGATTGAAATATTTCTTCAAGCAAACTAAACGTGAAAAGAAAAGAAAAGTTTAAAAATGTAATATGCATTTGTGTAATAATATTATTGCATATAATGTAATATAATATATACTATTCTCATAAAATGTATACTACCATCTTAAGGCTAATTTACTTTATTTTTAAACTATTATGATAAAATAAATGTAAAGATAGGGTTTCACTTTGCCTTCGTGTCCCCATCACAGCACTGTTGGTGAGCCCACTCAGTTGAGCGTCTGATGCATTGTGCGGCTAAACTAGAGCTCCACTCTAAAATGATCAGACCTAATCATTCATTAACCTCCATTAGACTGATAGGAGGGTAAACCCAACGCCTGATTACATCCTCATTGTGTGTGCGTGTGTGTGCGTGTGTGTACAGGGGGTGTATGGGTATGAGTTTGTGGGTCCATGTCTGTGTGTTTGTTTACACACTGTGTGCATGGGAATTAAATCTGCACACCGTACGTTTCGCCACACACCCGGGAGTGTCTTTATTGTATAGGTGTGTGCGTGCGTGCGTGCGTGCATGCGTGCGTGCGTGCGTGCACGCAGGCTTGTGCATGTGTGCTTGTGTGTGTGTGTGAAGGTTTGCCATTCATTAAGAGTAGAGCACAACCGGAGCTAAACTAGCCATGGCTCATTATAATCTGAAGGTTTATTTAAAACCTCACACTGCCTCATTCCCAATCCACTCACCGCCATATGCGTACAGTAATTACACACGTGAGGAGGAGGAGGAGGAGGAGGCTGCTTTGTGTGTGAGCGTGGCAGAGAGTGGGCATGCGAGCCTGTGCGTATGATTATTTTTCATCCCAGGTTTCGCCTGAGTTCGGCCCCTATAACTGAGGATCTAATCAATCTGCCGGCTATTAAGTTTGTTAATTGATAATGCATACTAATTAGTCCGGGCTCTGTTACCACAGCGATGGCAGGAAGGTGATTGTAGGCAGGAGTCCAAATGGACTTTTAAAGCGGGGAGCGGGAGGTGGAAGCCATCGGGCCTGCACACGCACGTGGTGGAAAAGGCACATACACACATTTCTAACTTCTAATATGAAGGCACACTTTATATCTATGCATGTTTTATATGAGTCATCCATGATCAGCCTATACATCAGGCTCTATGTTGGACACTTATATCTCCTTACAACTTGTAGTGTGTTTTATATCGTATGCCTATACACTATTACATTATGGCTGTTGGTGTGTATCTGATTCCAAAAGAAGTTCATATATAACAAGACACTAATTACATTGGGTTTATAAGTAGCTAATGGCTTTACTTATAGTTAATAAATACCCACTACATCATAGATATTTTATATACATTACAACACATTTAATGTTGTTTTATCATTCTTCTGAGTATTTCTTTTTCATGTTAACTCTCCCCACTATCAAACAGAGCAATTTTTACTCAACAACAATATTTTAATGCTTTAAAGTTACTTTGCAGATTTAGATTTACAGACAAACATGAGCTCAGAAATATTATACGATCGTGTAGATCAAATAGCATTTAAACTGTCAAATACAAATAATACAATGCTGCTAACAAATTAGCAAATAAAGAATAATAATCATTTATCTTAATATATAATATCCATACTGCTCACAATTGTGAATTTTGATTATTTATTGTTGAAGACGTATTTGTATGTGTTTCAATTCATTATTATTACAAAACAGCATTACATTACATTTTGACTTTGAATTTATTAATCAATTGGACTAACTAAATTCTTATTAAAAACAGATAAGAAACATTAGCCAAAGGTTTGTTTTTCCCAACCATGCAACACGACATAAACGGCATCTAAACTGATCTGGAAACATTGAATTATTAATGAAGCATTAGTAATATCCTGAGTTATTATATTCCCTTTCATAAACAGTGCCTTGCAAGATAATTGTACAAAAAACATATAATGTGGTAAAGCCTTCATTTTTAAACACACTTTCAGGTAAAATGGATTAGTAGGAGGCAATATAATGCTAAAGGTGCGTTACAATCTAGCATGTTACACAACACACCGATTCAAGTAGCAGGTGTGCCTTTTAATCATGAGTGTGTGTGTGTGTGTGTGTTTGGCTTCTGTTTGTGTAGCTCACTGCCTCTCCATTCGTTTTCCCTTTTGTGAATTGGATATAGATGCACACAGAGACGCATGCACGTGCACACATGCACACACAAACCATTCATCACCTGCCCAAGACCCTGAATTATTACCTCTGGGGTTCAAGGTCAAGGAGATGCAGCAGGTAAATTGAAGTGTGAAAGGTCAGTGCAGTTTGATCCCTCTGTTTCTGCTGCGAGATGAAGCTGGTGTTTTGTTATTTTTGCATGACGGGGATGATAGAGACATTACCCGGATTCGTCTTCGAACAGGCTCGTACCCACATTCCCCTCTGAACCGTGTCACTTCCTGCTGTCCCGCAGGAAGTAGTCCCCCTTAGGCTCCCCGTTTGGGGAATGCGCCCGTCACCGCCTCTCGAACGCGTCGACGCAGTGAATGCGCAGAGCGGAGGCTACTTGAACGGATCGGGGCTTGTCTGTTTGCCTATTTGAAACCTGCTTGGCTGTTACTGCTGGAAGGAGGATATTACCGTCATTACCTGGTGATGAAGAGCTCAGTGGATGGTCATATCACTGATTTATCCTGCCCGCTTTGTCTGCCAGACTGATGGCGTACACACGGGACAATCCCTCATCAAACTACCCAGTCCTGGACAGACGGGGCTTTAAAAATGAACCAAACACTTTCAGTAAGATTGAACCCGCCGTTCACAAAACACTTTAATTGAGTCATCTGTGTGTTTCTTCTCAGATCTTTTTTTTTGGGGGGGGGGGTTGGGCTTGGAGTTCCATCCCTTGCATGTAGATTTCTGTCCGAGCGGAGCTCATGGCTTTGTTAAACCACAGATATGGAGAACACAGTTCTGCTATGCTGTCTGCACCCTTCCTCCAACCTCTCACGACTTTGGCTTTGCCTCTTCTCCCTCGCTCTGTGTGTCTCCGAATGTGCATGTGTTGCATGCTTTGTGTGCGCACGTGGCATGTGCGTATTTGTACTGCGAGCACTGTGTGTGTGTGTGTGTGTGCGCGCGCGTGTGTAAGTGAGGAGGGTGTGTGTGTGTGTGTGTGGGGGGGGAGTGGGGGGGGGGGTCAGAGCAGCCAGCTGGGTTGGAGGGGTAATAAAGAAGGAGAATCAATAGGCCATGCAGTAGAGCCAAGGTGCTGCCATTTATCACACCGCCTCCATGACTTCCATCATTCATCATGCCCAATGAGGCAGCAAATAGGAAAATGACTATTTGTATCAAACACATCTGCACTCATCCACTGAGGTATTTTATTCCCATTAACTCAAAGAGTGGAATACGCCAGTTTCAGCTGCTGCTGTTGTTGTTGCCGCTGTGTTTGTGTGTGTGTGTGATTCTATTTGTTCGGGCTTGTAGTTGTAGATTCATTGGGAACACATTCATGGCTGCTGTTGTTTTTTCCCTGGAAGAAAAAAAGAGAAAAGGGGCATGTGTGCTGTGAGCCTTCCAATCCCTGTGTTGGGTTTAGCCTCCAACTCTCTCTCTCTCTCTCTCTCTCTCTTTTGACCTGCTCTCACCTGTAATCCACATTCCTGCTTGTTTCCAAATATTCCTCTTTCTGAACCCAATGGAGTGATGGTGCGAATAATATCTCATGGCTGTAAGGAGCCATTACATTAGGCCCGTGTTTCATTTCCACCTATAAATTAGCCCCCTTGTGGCCAGGTGTCTATGTGTATATGTGGTAGCCTGTAGGGCTCAGTGGTGTAGAGGGGTAGACTGTGGTCATTATGGTCTAATATCCCATGAAATGGTGAAATTTTTATGCACCTTATTCATGAGCTGCCTGTGAATATTGGAGAAAATATATTTTGTGTGGTGTCCCTCGTAAATAAAACTTGATTGTGTTTGTTTTTTGGCTCTTTTTTCTCTCTTAATAAGAGCACGGTCGCAGTAATTCTGGGTCTCCACTGACGGACTCGATCCAAATGTTTCTCTCCGTGAGCCCATTGTCCTTATGTTATGAGATAGCAACTGTTCAGGGATGACTTTATATGACTTTTATGACTTAAACCTATTTAGAGACTAAAACCTAGAACTAAAGCCATGTTATACTGTGATTTAAATTACATTTAAATGGAAATGCATGAATTAGTCAATTGGTCTGAAAATGTGTTGGTTTAACCATCCGTTAAGCTTTACAGTCATCTACAAAGAATTCTGTTAGTTTTGTAGCTTTTCACTTTCTTCATATTCTGTAAAGTGAATGCAGGAGCTTTGGGGTCGGACAGAAATTGTGATTTTGCGATTTATTTTTCTCGCTAACGTTTTTAGACCAGGAATATCATTTGTGAATTCAAAAGAAATAGCAGATTGATTTATGATGTAAATTGATGTTGATTAGATTAAAAGTCAAAATGTTGACTTCTGGGATGCACCCACTCTCGACGTTGAAATAGCTCAATTGAAGCCATACAGCACACAAAGAGGTCGGGATGAATCTAATCACACAATTTTTGTAAAATACTAAGATAATTAGAAAACTTGCACAGATGCAACCTATGGACTCTCTCGCTCTCTCTCTCACACACACACACACACACACACACATAGGCACACTTGCTGTGGCAGGCTAAGACTCCACTCTTCATTGCTGCGACTTTCAAGGAGAGTGTAATGTTCCAAGGTCACGTCACGCATCTCTCAGACATTCCTGGGTGCTCTTAGCGTCTCCCTTTTACTGCTTCGTGATATACGGCCCTCAGCGGGCCGAAGCCTTCACACGTGGAGGACATACGCTGCACCTCCACTGTTACCGGGTGGAGCCTTCGTCTCATAGTGGATCTTAGGAGCACCTTTGAGGTGAAGTGTCTTACTGTGCATGAGGTTTGGCCTCCGGTACGCATTTCTCAAACCCTCATTAGACTGAGAAACTACACATATTTCTAATAGTGTTAATGTGCTTGAGCAGGGCATTTCCTCTTTTTGTAGAACTTATTATATTTAATATTTGATATGCTAGAGGTGGACTGTGTAAGAGGCAACTAGGGTTAACATCATTACCTACTCACTGCCTCATAATCATTACTGATTGGACAAATTTCTAAAATTACCTCCTTTATTACCAATTACATAGAACACTTAGCTTTCTCAATATCAATCAGCACACTGTGATAATGCATAATTAAGTCTCACAGACCAATCTGGATGAATTATCTAATAGAAACCTAATGACAAAATCAAAGACTTCTTAATAAAATCAAACAGCCATATTGTTTGTTAACTGGTGGAAAATGAAAAAGATAACCATTGTCTTTTTGCTAGTACTTGATCATTTGGTTATCAGATGCCTTAAGTACATTTTTACAACAAATTTGGTTATTCGTCCCATGAGTGATGTGCTACTTTTATGGCAAAACAATTTTATCCTAAATACATATATATTTTAAATATATCTCTAATTAGTTTTTTTCTATTATATGATTTACAATGGATGGATTTCTGCAACATTTCCCGCTGAGAGCATACTGTAAAGCTCCTCTGTTCACCCCGACTGAGTACGTCTCGAGTGCACGTGGAATCGTGACCGTGCCCTGAATGCGCCCCCCCCCCCCCCCCCCCTTCGCGCTTCCTGTGGGAGCTGAAGCAAAGTCACCCACCGCAGGAGGATGGCTTTCACATTCATAAAATTCATAGAATTTTTCACAAATGGGTGAACACAATTTCCTACCAATTTCCTCATTATGCAAATATGCAAAATATCAAATCTAGACCAATTAGGGAGAGCTACGGCTTTAAATTCACCGGTTTAAGCCGTAATTGCAGAAACCCTCAAATAATTACGCGGCTAATTGGGAATATTTGTGACAGATACAACAAATTCTCCCCACAAATTACATTTCATCCGAGGGACAACCGCGCCCCAGTGAAATCCTATCGAGGTCTAATTTCTCTTACATAATGAAAGGAACTGGAAACCTGTTATCACATTTGAGCACTACACTGCTCTCTAATGTGGAATGATCAAACAAATTAAGCTGAAATTCCTACATATTTCTGTAATCTCTTTCAAAGGCACTTTATTTGTAAAGGAAATGAGTCCGGGTTGCCGCCGATATGAGCTGTAATAGGCAGTTAGAGGAGCCCGAGAGAGCCGGACTCCTCCACACAAGGACGCTGGCATGTGCAGATGCACGAGGATCACGCAGTCACCTTCAAAACTTCTTCCGCTTCGCGGGCCCGGTGGGGTGGGGTGGGGGGGGGTGTCCGCGTCCACGAAGATTTTGTTTGTCTTCCTGTCTTCCGTGTCCCCGGGATTTGTCGCCTCCTCGCAGGTGACCCTTCTCCAAGACTCCAGTCCACCTGTGAAGGAAGTGCACACGCGTGCACGTACGCGTCCGCATGCGTGCAAACACGTTAACACACACACACGCGCGCGCACATCCACGCTCCATAAACGGCCGGCGCTGAGATGGAGCAGGTCTAAGTAAACAGGCAGTGCGCCGGCGGAGCGTAACGGCTCCATTCGTCAGAAAGCCTCATAAATGCGATCGCTCCTGATATCTCTATTTCTCCATCCCGACGGGCGTTTACCGACGGGAGGCACACGAGGCACAGCGCCAGCCTCTGTTCCTATACTCTTATTTCATTCTTGCACAATATCATCAGACATTTGTAGCCAACAGTTTGGGATTTATTCATTAATACCTGAATAAGAACAATACCTAAAGAGTGCTTTTAATTATTTAACTGCTTTTATCAAGAAAATGCCCGCTGGTGAAACCTCTAATATTTACACTGTGACATAACCTATGACCCCGGATTTTTCTTTCCTGATTTAACATTTTACAATGTCTTATCTCCAATTTCACAGTGGTCGCTTCATTTTGCAAATGAATACGTGTAAATTAGATGACACACTATCATTCATAACAACCGCAGCCGAGGTGCATCAGTCATTTTTCTTAAATTCACCAGACACACTTTGTGCAATTATGTAATCATTTTGTCGCCCAATTGCAGGTGCCTCCTAACCTTTAAAAAGTGCCAGGATGTCTCACCGGTTTGTGCTATCAATCATTTTGGTGGAGAAGTTGTCACTTGTGTTGTCCTGGTGGATATCTCATTTTTTGCGAATCCATCCTCAGTTATGGGACATGAAATCATCTCTTTGAAAATTCAGGCCATGTGCTTACACATCACAAAGAGAAAAAAAAACAGAATGTGTTTTGAGTGTGTGCATTCTTATACTTGGTATAAATAAATGCAGGTGTGATTGATGAGAGGACAAAGTGTTAGCACCAGGGACAGGAAGTGGGTCTCGGCCTGGAAAAGACTGAGGTGTGCTCTGTTTCTGTCATATGCAAACCCAAACGCCCCCCTCCACACGCCCACACCCCCCCCCCCCTCCCCATGCACATTCCCACAGCACCGCAGTCTATTTCAGTCTGTTTGTATGAGTAATCTCTCTTTCTTTCTTTCTCCCTCGTTCTCTCTCTCTCTCTCTCTCTCCCTCTCTCCCTCCTTCTCACTCACATCTCAGTCAGACCCGTTTATTCTGTAATTTTCTGGACACGACCGTCACTGACACCGGATAGATGAGGCTAATCTCAGCCACAGGCAGACTGTCAGACAGCTTTGCTGAGGCTCTGAGTGTAAAATAGCGCTCGGCTGCCCCTGCACTGTTTTTCTTCTTCTTTTTCTTCCCTCCTTTTACCCCTCCCATCTTTAAGATACACAGGGAGTGACCAGAATAACAGAAACACCTGTATGAATGTTTAGTTATTCTATTGTATTGTACAGGGGGAGTCTATTTTTCTGATCACGCATGCAATCAGTTGCAATGTATGCACAGATGCACACACACAAACACACACATACACACATACACATATGTGTATATACACACAAACACACATACAAGGCTGTGCGTTTAGGCCCATGTGTTAGTGCATGTGAGTGCACATGTCATCACTAATGCCCTGTTAATTGCCAGACAGTGTTCCCGCACACACCTCTGCTAATGTTCCGCTTGCTATTCAGTCTGCAGCCTGCCTCTCCTCCTTATCCTCTCCTCCTCATCCGCTCCTCCTCTCCCTTCGGTACGGATTGTTCCGTTAGAATAGCAGCCCGCTCACTAATTAGCGTACCTCACCAGGATTGTGATCAAGTCCTGCTAACATGTCCAGCACACATGATTGCAAGCAGAGAGAGATTTTCTCTGTTAGGCCTTGCTTCGGCCAGCTGCGTCTCTGAGTTCAGCACCATGGACAGCGGCCGCTCAACACCTTCTTCTAAAATAGCCCAAAGTCGTCTTTTTTTCTTTTAATCACGACAATTAGAGCTTTTTTTTCTCCCCCGTACCTTGACAGACGTTACTTGTAAGTCTCTCTTTCTCTCCGAGCGTGCCGCTACTCTCATTACACGCGCTGATTAAAGCATAGATTAGCCAGCAGTGGCCCTGTGCGCTCCTCACCAACAGCTCGCTCAATATCAATTAGGGGCTGCGCCAAAAGCAGCATGTCCACCAGTGGCCCTCCTCTCCTGCTTCTAGCTTTCTCACAGGGCTAAAAAAGAAGAAATAGTAGCATGGTAATAAAATACAAAGGAAAGTAGAGCGGAGCACAGGCTTTGAGATTAGGTGGGGGTAGGGAGCGATCATCAACCGTGAGAGAGAAATGAGAAAGGACAGTCAATGTTCATCAGAATCAGAATCAGATGCTGCCTCAAATAATGCCAGTGACAATTTTGAACTTGTACGTATACACAGGATCTGTGTGCATGTCTTTTAGCGTGCCCGTGGCTGCACCTCAGAGGTTCAAATCAAGAAGCGAAATAAAGGAAAAGTCACTTAGGCCTATTAGTCAGGGCAGTGTGGCCTTATACCTCAGAGTTCATCCGGGAAATAATGAATCATATGTGGATATGGAATGAAAAGCCTTTAAACCCAGCTTCAGCAGGTCGTTCCGGTTTAGAGGGAATTAATTCACACTTTTTCTCTGACCTCACCGTGCCATTGAAATGAGGCTGATCACATTGGGTTTCATTTATTGATTCCATATCTTAAACAACTGTGTTTATAGAGATTAAATAAGTTGATTTTGGATGGCCATCTATTCAATTGGGAATATATTACATTTGTGTTAATGGTGTGTTCTCTTGTAGCACTTTGTGTAAGAGTTGTTGTTGTTTACAGAGTGAATATAATTGAATTTCCTTTGCAATAATCAGGGATGGATTTTGTTGTGAGCATATTGGCTTTACAAAATGCAAATAATGTGCCTAGTTTGGATGATTAGGAAAGAATATTGATGAATAAACATATACATGTTTTAGCCCATAGCGTTACATTTCTATCACAGCATTTATTGAATAGGGGTATTGTGTGAAATCTTTCAATATAATTGACTGTCATGAAACAGAAGAAACTGTCTTTTTACAGAGAACACCTCCAACCTCCCCGACACATTTGTCCCTGATAACCACGTGGTAAATACAGCGTTGCTCCCCCACTTCTTCACACAACCTTCGATGTCCACTAACAGACAGCCTGTCCAATTAAAAGTGGCCATCGATTATAGATAGCTGCCTGCTGGCATATGAGGGGGACGACGCTGGATGCTATGCCACTGCCAATACAGGCCACAGTTAGCCACAAACTAACCAGAGCTGACACCAGCATATTAGGTCTGGACCGGGTTAATTCACCTGCAGTTGGCCCCTGTGTTGGCTCCACAGCGCTGCGGTTTACCTGCCCAGTCTAAATGCTGATCATTAAGCTGCTTCCAGCAGCCATGATTGGTGCAGCGGGGCTCATATCATTGATTAAAACGGAAGTCTCGTAGCTTAGCTCTTTGATTTTTGATATTCCCAGTGTTGAGGCTGGAGAGAAAAGACGTGTTTAAGAGCAAATCACCGATATTTCATGCACATCCACATGGTTTACATCTAATGCCATTTGGTCATTTTAGTTTTATGTCACACACCTTTCTTACAAATTATTCAAAATATCTCAAAGATCACTTTCAGTTAATAGTGTGAGGCCGGGAAAATATGAATATCTGTGCTGACATGGGGCCCTGGCGCGTAGTTATCCCTGTTATTGTTTTTGAACGCCTCGGAATGTAATTCCAATTTTCCCTACCCGATTTTCCAGCAAGCTGCTTTTTCATTAACTTTGGGGGGAAATGGTGGCAGGTCCATTTAAAAAAAAAAAAAAGAAGAAAATGCTCCACCCTCCCAATAAGTGCCTCAGCTCAGGAAAATAAGAAATTAAGAAACGGGCCTATTTTATCATTTGGGCCCCTGTCTTCCCCCAAACACTGCGAAGGCACCCTCCAATGGAGAACCCTGTGGGCGGAACAAGGGAGCTTTACCTTAGCATATGTTAACTGTTACACAATGTCTTGATGGAACACAACGAAATGACTGGTAATTGACATAAAATATGACAAAGTGTTTGAGTCTTTGTGAGGGAAGCGTCGCGTATTACAGCGTATCAGCGCCGTAATGTGACTGATTAATGAAAGATCGGCCTCGCACTCACTCAGCTGATTCTGTGAAAAATGAGTTTTGTGTTGTCATTCCGACAAGCCGGCAACCACGGCCGGAAAAGACTATTAGCCGGAATCATTATCAATAGCCATATTTTCAAACTCTATTATGGCAATCAGGCTAGAATTTATTCAATAGATTTAGTTCATTTGGTTGTAATTGATAAATAATCAAAATGTATCAATGTACTTGCACACATTTCACTAACAATCAGGAAAAACTGCCCCATTTACCAGCTGACTTGGTCCAAATTAGAGCCAAATTGATGATCAATTAATCTTGGGAGGGGTATAGTGCGCCGTGTTTAGCCGAGGAACGGCACAATGGCGGAGGGGAGGGATGAGAGAGAGGGAGAGGGAGGAGACAGGGGAGAGGAGGATAAAGAGAATGGATGGATGGGAAAGTGTGGGATTTGTGAAGTGAGAGGCGAGCTGAACTGGCTGGGTGAGTAACGCGCTGAGAACACCAGGGAGATGCGAAGCGACAACGGAAATACAACAAGTGTGTGTGTGTGTGTGTGTGTGTGAGCTTCCTCTGTTCATTTTCCACATTGGCCCCACCGTCACACAATCCAGGCATTTTCCGGGTTTGTGCATCTTCCTCTCCCTCTACATTATGTTGGCCTATGTGCGTTTGTGCGTTTGTGCGTGTCCACTAGCCCGCCTGTACGTCTCCCAGTGAGCGAGTCACCCACTGGAAGTATCAGGTAGATCAAGTTCGTCAAGTCGGAATTGACCAAGGTCAAAGAGACTGATCCCATTTATTCTTTAATGTGCCGAGGCATTAAATTGCACGAGGAGGCTTTGCTGCAGTTTGATAATTGCAGCACATGTTTCTAATTTCAAGCCACTCAGAGACTTTACTGACCCAAGTCCTCCCCTTTTATCTGGTGTTTTAGGAGCGTGAGTGTGCACAGGAGGTATGTGTGCAGGGATACCAGAATAACCACATTATTCTCCCATGGACAACTATTAAATCAGCAGTTTACGTGATCACTTACAATTTCACGAATCATCTCTCGCTTGTTTATGCATTAAATATTACATCCGATCTTTGCCGAGGCCTCGGTATGCCCCAGATGTCACGGTTTTGTGGTTAAAACATGAGAACGAGTGGTTGTTTTGTTGAGAAAAGGCTCTCTCTCTCTCTCTCTCTCTCTTTCAGTGTGTCTGGCACGCTGGCACCTGTAATCTAAGGTACTCATTACCTTCAATGATGCATTACAGCTTCCTAATGATGGAGCCACAGTAATGGACCTAACTAATGACCAGACTTAAGAAAGAACATATTCTAATAGCTGGAGCAAAACTGGAGGGAAAGTCAAGGTGTCGTGGAGGAGGAGGCATTAGATCTGTGGGAAGCTGCAGGAGGCCTAAAAGGTCGGGGTCAGGCGATAAATACAATTAATTTTTAAAATCATCAATTAATTATGAATGAAAAAACACTAAGAACAGTTGAATTTGCTTTACACTGCTGCAGAAATACCAAAAAGAAACACACACATTGCTCGTGTTCATGGGGAATTCAGCTTTCTTCAGAATTGCAGACCAGAACAAAACAGATTTCTTAACATTTGCTGCATCTTCAAGATGTCCTGTTTTTTTAGGAAAACAGATCTTATTCTTATTTGATCATCACATTTTAAGGGGTGTCAACACCATACCACTATACCTCTGCATTGACTTGTAGATTCTCCTGGTTACCTTGAGCTTCCCTTGAGGCTGCAAGGTGATGGTTGAAAGTTGAGTCTTTTGAAAGGAACTTTTTGCTTCACATAAAAAAAGGAAGTTCGCTCTAAAATCCTCCAAAATGCTTTAGACCTCCGAATGTACTTTTCCCTGGAAACAACATGTCACATTAACATTTGACTGGCATTGAGTGCTGAACTGAATGTAATGGGTTTTTTTTTTTAAGTTGCTGACACTCTGAACACTGCTGTGTTAATAGCACCTACATTGTGATTTCCATTGCTATTTTAATAATCTCCCCCACCACCACCAAGGCACAGGCGCGCACTGCACCCTCCGTGACACACGCCTCTTCCTCCCCATTAAGGAAATCGCTGTTCTTTGCTGATTATTTTATTTGAAGCCGTGATTACCGGTCTGTGCGCCAGATCACGCAGTAACGGGGAGCAGGCGGAGGGCAGAGGGCCTAATTGGGGCATGAGATGCGCGGGGTGGTGCAGACGGGCCGGGTGGCCGAAGTGAGGAGCCTCTAATGGAGCCGCCCCCCCCCCCCCCCCCACCCCCCCTCTACCCTGCATCTCTGTGCTTGGATGCAACACATTTATTGGCACACGTGTCCCTCGGACCGACATCAAATCGCCTGTACAACCGTCTCTATAACCGTCTCAGCAGAGGGGAAAAATCGATTTACCTTTTAAGATTTCTATAAGTGAGTGGATGTAGATGGCCACGATGCAATATGGGCCTGGCCATTTTGGTGTAAAGGATGTTATCCCCGCGCCTGCCTCCAGCTATACCTACATTATTGTTAACCTGTTCTGCACAGTGCCATGTGGGCAATGGATTTAACGCAGTTTGATTGCTTAAAAAAACAAAAACAAAAGCCGCGGAGAGGACACGGAATTCTTGATCTTTGAAATTGCTTTACAAAATTGCATTTGTTTTTGGTGCGCTTCCATTAAAAGTGTCTCCTCGCGTGTAAACAGCCGTTCCGCACTCAGATGCGCCGCATTAACCCGGGAGGATTGTGTGTGAGTGTGTTTTTACTGGGGGAAGATTGATGCGGTCCAGTTAGGGAGGCTGAGTGAGACATAGACCCATTTCAAGTGGGTTCCTCTTATTACAGCAATAAGTTACAGTCTGAGGGTCGGACAGCTGAGGGGATGTCTGCTATCCGGGCTGTTTGCACTGCAACAAACCACAATATCCATATTTATTATCATAGGAATCCGATGAGCAGTCAACAATTACTGCAAGCTAAATATTTTTTTATATGTTTGCCTCATTCTATCTAACAGGACGTCCATATAAATTATTTTTTTAAAACGCTTAGAGAAAGAATACAAATTCAATATTTATTATTGTTGATGAACCAATATATGCATACTGGTTATTACCTAATTATTTTTTATAGAAATACAACATAAAATGGAAACAATTTATACATAAAACGCAACTTTATTAATGAGGACAACAGTGATATTGAAAATCCGGCAAGGGATAATGAATTGAAACATGGTGTAAAATAATCCTAAATTAGAATAAAATTGATCAAATGTAATATTACATTCACATTTGTTATGTAAAATATAACATCACATTGTTTTCACAATTGCTAGAATTTTAGCAATTTAATTAAAGAAAATCGGACCTTTTAAAAGTTGTATTTTTGTATTCATTAATTTGCATTATACCAGTTGTCTTCCATTAAATTGCAAATCAAGCAACTTCCAAAACATACAGACCGTGTCTCCCAAGCCCTTCCCAAACGCAGGGTTGGCCTTAGAGCAAGTCCCTCTCCTCTCTCTGGTCTACACGTCTGAAGCAAACGAATCTGCTGCTGATTGCTTCTGCTGGACCTTCAGGAGATGGCCCCAGCTTTCCCCACTCAGTGGACCATGCACAAGTCCCATTTTCCTTAACGTTTGCACGCTGTGCCACTACTTCCTTGCGCCCCCGCTGCACAGTGCGGCCGAGGAGCATAAGAGATGAGCTGGTGCGGAGGGAGAGGGAGGACTACTCGCCTGGACGCCTCCTTTGTGCGGCTGCGGGAAAAGAAAAAAAACCCTATTTAGTCCCAGGCGGTGGTCTATTCACAAGGCTACCCCCTGACATCTGCCAAAAGCCCCCTGTGCACCAGCACTGTCTGGAGGAGTGGAGCGCAGATCAATGGCTGTCCTGTTAATTGTATAATAGAACTACTCATGGACCACTGTTAGAGGGGCACAATCGTTTAGGGTCCAACACGTCTGATTTTTTTTTTTTTTTGGTTTGAACCAAACGGGCCTAAATACCTCTAATTGCGCCCGCGTTGATGAAAAGTCGATGGAAGTTAAAGCGGCCGATCACTATCGGAGCTTAAATCCATCTGTACTCGTTTATTTATTTATTTCCTCGATTCGTCTCCACAAATCACCTGCCATCGGGGGAATGGGAGGGATGTTCGTTTTGTTTGTGATCCAAGGACGGGAGGGAAGTGGGGTTGTGGAAGCAGGCCTTGCGTTACGAGGCTTCTCGTCTGCATGGCTACATGTTTCTTCTCTTTTATGACTGCAGCCCACACTGATCATACGTAGAATCACCTCAATCTGATATACCTGTCAATATGAAACAGTATTTCATAGGAATGTATCAAGAGTAACCATTTCGACATGTGTTGTAATTCATAGATAATGTATCATGTGTACAGGAGATTATTCCTCACTTGCTGAGTTACCGTAAAACGGATAATTAACATAGAAGTTATTTGGAAAAATGAAAATATACAATATTTTTTATTTTATCTGTTGGCTTAAAAAAAACGCAAACTCTTGTCTGATGGCGCAAAATCATGGGTTCACCTTACAGTATTTCCATGTATGTCCGCAGACAAACGGGGGCCCCGTCGTTGCACAAACTATATGAGATTAAACAAACACATTAAGATGTCGAACCTGGAATAATTTGAGCATGAAAAGCTAATAAATCAGAGCTAGGGAACGGGAGAGGATTGAATTGAATTGTATTTTTTTTTTTTTCGTGCGCGTTCGGGTTCGTGCATGCGCGCGCCTTCTTGCGTATACGTGTATAAAAAAGAAAAGAAGTGAAGAGGGGGGGGAGTCACGTCGCTGACATTTGCAAGCTCCCTCTCTGATTGGCTCTTATTTGAAGAAGCTCACGGGTTCTTTCAACTAATAAGCGCCTCCCCGTTGCTCTAAAGGACATTATAATGCAAGGGGCCACCTTTTTTTAACCACAAACCGAATTTTCGTTCATTTAGACGATATATACTTTTTAAATTGCCCAAAGTTGTGGGATTTTTTTGGAGCGCATTTCACCCTGGAGCGGTACGCGATGCTCTCCCACTCCGACCTCCTGGATGCTCGGCTCGGTGAGTTATCCTCGCTAAACTCCGGCCCTAAACTCCAGTGTAAGATTCCAACTTCTTCTTCAACCTTGTGATGTGATAGATAGACTGTGTAGATAATTGTGCTAACCGCTCAATTGTGTGTCGTTGCTTTATGCCATTCTTTACAGTGATTTGTAGAAAATAAGCAATGCAAAATGTCTATGCAACATTACGTTTCAAAATTACGACCCAAGCTATATTAAGTTTATTTGTTATCTTCTTTGAATTTATGTGTGTTGCCGTTTTGTCATGCGATTCACATTTGAAGATACAGCGATGTCAGATCTGCCATGTAAGCCTCTCTCCTCCTCCATCCTCTAGGGATGAAAGATGCTGCGGAGTTACTGGGACACCGGGAGGCTCTCAAGTGCAGGCTCGGCGGTGGGGTGTCAGACCAGGGGCACCCGGGAGACATGGCCCCTGGTTCAGACTCCGTGGAAGGAACCACCCTACTGCCGGGAGATGACATCACCACCGTTGGATCCAACTCCGCCGGCATGACGGTGAACGGGAAAGAGCAGGAGAAGCAGCAGCAGCAGCAGCCGCAGCAGAGCTCCAGCCAGTCGGCCAGCCAGCAGAAACAGAAGCGGCACAGGACGCGCTTCACGCCGGCGCAGCTCAACGAGCTGGAGCGCAGCTTCGCCAAAACCCACTACCCTGACATCTTCATGAGGGAGGAGCTGGCGCTGAGGATCGGCCTCACCGAGTCCAGAGTTCAGGTAAAATACTTGCCCAACGTGGATTTCACGGGGCTGGTGAGCAAAATAGGTTTAGAGAGGATGATTAACGACTCCGTGCGTGTTTTGGCACGTTCTAAAATGTGCCAAAATGTGTAATTCACTTATTTGCCACCTGCAGTTATTCTAGTAAAGTATAACGTTTTGTGTACAAATGCTTGCAATATCAAAGTTACAACATATACATATGATGTGTTATTATGAATTATTAAAGGTACAGAACCATTTAGAAATTAGTTCTAATTTAGGTTTAGAATATCTTTCCTTACAATACTACAATGAAAAAATAAAGTATTTGTGGAGGGTCAGCACATTCTCACACTATTCGTTATCTTCTGATGGTCAAATGACGGTTGTTTTAGAAAATACAAGTTGAAGCTCATTTTGACTTGATAATTTGGTTCAAATAAGAGATGATTTGTACAATACGTACATTTAAGAAGCCGTGCCCCTGGAGTGGCTCTGTCCAAGAAATATCTATCACATGCGCAAATTCACTGCCCACGAAGTCAAAAAGATCCAGATGGCTCTAAAACATGTCAGAAGATTATTGTATAACGACGCTTTAAATTCACTCTCACCAGAAATATTGAAATTGGGGGGTGGGTTGTTCATCCAAATTCCTTTTCCGTTTCTGTTATATTACAAATATACGTTAGTGGTATTTGGGCGTTTGGAAATTATTAGTATTATTTTTTTTACCATCAAGATGGGATTTACCCTGGCCAAAATATTATGTATGCATATGGAATAATTTACTTTACAAAATCTGGCTTCCCCTTTTGTTTGAAAATAATTCTTGTAATTAGAATGTTTATTCATTTTTTTCACTTGAATTATGAGGATGGAATTACATATTTAATGTTAACATTAAAACGTTGGTCATTTGGTTTGTATTTCTTTTTGGGGAAATATAACGAACGACTTAAAAAAATATATATATACTTGCAAAACAAATGCAGTGCCTCTAAAAAGCATGCGGGAACGTACGGCTCTAATAAACCAAACACATTATCAACCAATTTCAGTCTTATTTATTACAGTGAACGGGTTATTAACCAGTGATGTGAGATTCATGCAAATGATTCCACCGACTGCAATACAACGAATATAACCATTAGTCACCTTAATAATCAACTCGTTATTGTGTAGGAGCCTCACACCTCGCTGTTGCTAAACATTCGTGCAGGTCGCGCGGGTGCAGCCGTCAGTGGGCGTTTTTGGTCAGCGTGCGTGCCTCCACGGCCTCTGCGCCTCCAAAACGCTCCATCAGCGACGTCTTAATAGGACTCAAGAATATATTGTACTTTTTTAATGGAATGAGAAATTGCATTTTCTTTCCACCCTCCGAGTGTAATGGGTTTGGGCGACGTTTCACGGATGGCTGAATGGAATGAGAGCGAGATTTCACTTTTAATACGGAGGCATCGACTCACGGCCTCGCGCGCGCATTAATCACGACCGAAGATTGTGAAATCTTTATAAAGTCGAAAGGGGACACGCGTGAGTTTTTTTTATTTTCTTGTTGAAAGAAAAAAGCTGTGTAAGTGGATCGTTGTGATTTCTGCCCCTCGCGCGTCAGTGTGGTTGAGTGGTTTTTATTTTCACGTGGATTGCTTTAATAATGCGGGCCGTTTTCTGTTGTTTTAAGTCAACACAATATTAAGCGCAATTTTACAGATTGTACTTGTAGATAGGATGTTAGAGAAAGATACCTCGGCTTTCTACTGCTGAACGACAGTAATGAAATAACCGTGATTACATACTCACATCATCTTGTGTGTGTCCGTCTCATTTGATAGCCAAATGGTAGGACCTCATTTTCAAAGGATTGTGTATATCCCAACAACATTATGTACTATAAGCCTTTTAAAATAATTTTAAATGTATATATCAAATAAACCAAAAGAATACACACACAAATGGCTAGACTATAAAAATACTTGTAATAATATTTGAAAGAAAAAAAACATTTTCATTGTATTTTTTAAGATTTCTTAAATTATATGCAAAACTAAAAGTGACTACAGACATTATCTGTAAATCAACAACCAAACTGATTTCGGTATTATGCTAGTAATGACAAAATTACCTTTTTTCTCAATTTTGTACATAACAAATACTGTATTTCCATGCAGTATTTTACTAATTTCTTACATTGTATAAAATTGAATGTAAAATAACAATAATTATCTGTAATTCAATATCTAGCTCACTATGCTTTGTTCACTAGGCATGTTGAGCCTCTGGCCACACCTTACCAGTGATGTCACAGTGGATAAAGGCACATACCTAATCTGAAAATGGAGTTTTGAGTAAAGGCAATGTAAGGAAAAAATACATTGCAATAGTCCGGGAAGAAAGTAGAAGCAAGAATGATAATTCTTAAGTCCTTTGGCTTTGATCCCCAGCTGTGTTGTGTATCATTGATTAAAACCAAAAAGTATGTAATGTAAACTGCTTGAAAGTTACAACTTAAGAGAGCAGTGCAACGTTTTGCCATGATTTTCGTAATAATAAGAATCCCTAAAATAACAGTGTTTCCCTGCAAAACCTTGAATGAATGTTTTCTTAAATGTACGTTTTGTCGCACTTTGAGTTAAGATATCTTAGTTTAGCTTACTGTTTTTGTTTGACAGCCATTGCTGCCAGTGATTTGACCGTTTTTTACATTGTTTTTTTATCAGTATTAATGCAATTTACGAAATGCATCTGATATGAATTTTCAAGTCCAGCCTATTAGGCTAGTTGCAGTGCATGTCTTCGTATAATATATCCTTATAGGCAATTGGAGAAGGTCTACATTTAGGTGTTGTTAATTTCGTTTGTTACAATTCGACACAGCCGATATACAGGATCAGATTGAGACCATTTGTGTCACATAGGACATAATGCAAGGTGGTATGGAGGATGCAATATTAAACCACGTTTAACACTAGGAGTCATAGTTGTATCCATGTTTTAAACACACTCATGTTTCAACAATGTGTTAGTGAGAATAAAGTAAACTGTTTGTTGTAAAGGACCATGTTTCCAACATCCGCCTTGATCCATAATCATGGTATAATAATAATAATAATGATAATAATAATAATAATGTTCCCCGGTCTGGCGGCTCACTGTCGTGTCTCTCTGCTCGCAGGTCTGGTTCCAGAACAGACGCGCAAAATGGAAGAAAAGGAAGAAGACCACCAATGTCTTCCGTTCTCCGGGGACGCTGCTCCCAACAGCGGGCCTGCAGCAGTTCTCCGCCGCGGCCGCCATGGAGAACAGCCTATGCTCCTTCCACGCCAACGACTCTCGCTGGGCTACGGGGATGCCGGGGGTCTCCCAGCTGCAGCTCCCGCCGGCCCTGGGTCGCCAGCCGGGCATGCAGTCCCTGTCACAGTGCAGCCTGGGCCCGGGGCCGCCACCTAACTCCATGGGGCTCTCCAACGGCCTTTCCTCCAACGGCTCCGGTCTGCAATCCCACCTCTACCAATCGCATTTCCCTGGTATGTCGGCCTCTCTCTCCGGCCCCACGAACGTATCGGGCTCGCCGCAGCTGTGTAGTTCCCCGGACAGTGACATGTGGAGAGGGACAAGCATCGCATCATTGCGGCGCAAAGCGCTGGAGCACACAGTGTCCATGAGTTTCACTTAGTGACTTTTCAAAAAGAAAATACCCCGCCGCACTCCTCCTCTCCCACCTCCCCCTCCCAGCCCCCCCCCCTCCCCCCCCACCCTGCGGCTCCTTTTTCTGTTTTTATTTCTGCTATTAGATCAAAACGAGAGAGAGAGAGAGAGAGAGAGAGAGAGACAGAGAGCAAGCTAATCAGGCCTGAAATGTGAGAAAATGGAGACTGTACTTCATCTAGGCATAATGACAGGAAAAAGGACAACACTGACGGACAAATGGAAGAAAAAAAATATCTTGGGTTTGGGGTTATTTATCTTAATTCAAAAGGATTTTATCAACTATTGATGATACATACTATTGTAATGATCTTTAGACTAAAGGCCCTGATTACTGAGAGCCAAAACAATTGTTGTATTTGCGTTTCCATTGAGTGTGTCTTTACGCACACGCGTTATTGTGTTCAGGTGAAGTTGTGTTATGTCAAACGGTTATTTATACGATTGGGTATACATTTTGGTAACAGCCTACCGCACACGCACCACACTGTAGGTGGGCCTATTGAACCGGGTCTCAGGCATGCACTGTGCATGTGGAATCAAACGCTTGGATCATTTAAGGAGAAAATGATGCCCACTCAGACTGAAGAGGGACTTTGTGAGGCAACCTGCAGTCTCGTCTGCATGAGAAGGGAGCATACATCTTTAGAGGAAAAAAAACAAACAGTGATCTTTCAATAGGCCTACGCTGTTTTAGGATGTTTTGTGTAGATAAAACATTCTTGCTATGTACCCACTGGTCTTTTTGTGACATGTTTTAACTTATTGTATGTGCTATTACTTGACACATTTCCTAAATGTTTGATCCAATGCTCCACATTGACGGGTTTGTACCAATTTAAAACTGAACAAACAAATAAAAGTAATTTTCAAGAATGTCAACACAAGAATGATTCATGTCTCCATTACGTCTAAAGAGCTGACCTATCCTATGCGTGACCCTCAGTATGACCCACCCTTGCAGTCAATTCTCGATGGTTCCTTAATTTCGATTATAACCCTCACAAATTATGATGGGATTTTTGGACATTTCTGGGGGGGATAGAATGTTGTTGCGGTTGCTGCTCATTGACCAGTGTCTGGGCTGACTGGATCAAAGGGTTTATGAAGGGTGACTGGTCCCAGTGTGGCAGATAGGAGCGGTAAAGATGTCAGCGCTGGGATGTGACGGTCGCTGCCTTTAACCTTGACGTTCAACCCACTGAGCAGACCGGATACGCACTGTACCTAAACGGGAGGAATCACAGTTGACTGTGTGTGTGTTTAATATATGAATACGTATATATATATTCTATAGTTATTGGCTGACAGTAGGCTGTTATGATCCCTCATCGAGAAGTACATTTGATTAGTTGCAGAAAAACTTGTTTTATTACCCAAAATTATTATAGAAATACCAGAGGAGATTGAAACAAAAGGCTACCCTGATCCTATGGGAATGCTACAGAAACACATTCCACCAAATAGCCTACACCCGTCACATCCGCCTGTATATCAAGGTGGGACCAACAGCACCACTACCCTTATTGCTATTAGATAGCTAATAAATGGCTATTTAGACTGTGTTTCATACCTTTGGTCTAATTTAATGCACTTAATTAGGCGTTCTTCAAATGTTTGCAACATGGACCAGTACCAAGTCGCATTATAGCTTTCCCATTATTATTCGCAGTATATTGTAGTAGTGCGGACGGGTCTAGAGAAACACTGTCATTACTAAACCCACCCACACAAGACTAACTTCAGATCATAGTCATTTTTAGAAACTTGAGCAATACACTTCAGGTAAATCTTTAATATAAAGCTACCTGAAAACCCCACTGTGTGTCCTATGAGGCATTATCAATACTGGATTAATACGCCTTAAAACTGTGTACGTGAGGCACTGTCTCCTATCTGTCAATCAGACTTCTAAGTGATGGGCACATATTCATGAAGGAAAACATCAATTAGATGATTAAACAATGAAACAAGTTGATTAGGGTGTTTCTAGGACACTATTATGGGAAACAGGCAAAAGAAAATGCAGAAAACGTCTAGCAGTTCCACACAAGTGCATTTGCCAGCTCACTAGGCCGCACAATGATTGTGATGGGAACTAAAGGAAAGCACCCATAACTTGAAAAAAGTCTCGATTATAAGTTGCTGAAGCAAGAACATTCCTCAGAAATGTGTGAATCTAAACTGACAACACACACAAAACACAGATAATACATATTGGTGACCAGTCGTATTTTTGTAGCACGATGTCATTAAGGCTGCCTTAGCCACTCAGAAGCCAAAACGTAAAATGATGAGTACCTCGAGGGGTGATGCTCGTCTCTGACGCTCTCCTCTGAAAGTCCCCTGAAGGAAACTCCTCTGAAAGGAACATTAAACCAGGTCTGAAAACAGGGGGAATGTTTTGAGAGACGCACAAGATGGATGCTGAAAAACACCCAATTGAATATTTTCCTTGAAGGTAAGAAGGATTTCTATTGATATGATTAGTGTTTGGTTTTGGTTTGGTTCATTGATTTTCTGCCTCGTCTTCCATCTTTCCAGCTTTTAGCTTTCGAGCGATTGTTAAACTTTTGCCAGGTCGTAAATGAAAGAATTTACATAAGAAATCTTCAGCTGGAGTTGTGCTTGGAGCATGGTCAAACAGCGTGGGTATCCTTGTGCCTCTGGCTCGGATGTTTCCAGGGATATGGATTATTGGCATCATTATATCTGTTCTTTTTCCAGGTAGGTTGGTGTTTTTATTGGGTCGACCCGATTCTGTGTCCACAATGGGGACCAACGAGTTAGCTTCCAGACATTTTTATTATTTCACATTTCCTGAGTTCCTCATTACTTGCCCATCAGTTGTGTTATAAGAGAAACTCTACCTTGTTCGCTTGACCTTAATTTCAAATGATCCTGATGTGAGATGCAATTTCTGTAAACTAGACTCCAAGAAAGGTAAATACAATTTTACCATTATGAAAGGGAGCGAACCTCACCGTCTGTGTCAAAGATTATGAGTGTCAACTTGAGCCTGAAATCACAGCAGCTCAAATTAATCAGCGTGTTAACCTCGTCTCGTTGTCAGCGCTGAGGCCAATTTGCGGTCACAGGATGGTAATTGATGAGATATGGCATTACCATAAGCAGTCCCACTGCCTGTAAACTTATAATTGGAGTTTCTGTAACAATGCAAGGGGGGGTTAAACAAAGGATTAATCATAACTAGAAAATGCATTTCCTGCTGAAAATGCGTTGGAATGCAGAAAGCTGAAATTAATTTTAAAAAGTTGCTTAAAGTACAGAAATGAAACAAGCTGAAATTATTCTAAACATTGCGGAAAGAATAGAAAAAGCTGAAATAGATTTTTAAATGGCTGAAAATACATAAATGAGAAAAGCTGAAATGAACTTGAAAGAATTGCAAAAAAACAGAAATGGGAGAAGCTTCTATAAATTTGAAATCACAGAAATAGTAAAAGCTGAAATTAATTTCAAAAAGTTGCTTAAAATGCAACATGCTGAAATTATTCTAAACATTGCTGAAAGAATAGAAAAAGCTGAAATACATTTAAAAATGGCTGAAAATACAGAAATGAGAAAAGCTGAAATGAACTTGAAACAATTGCAAAAAAACTGAAATGGGAGAAGCTTCTATGAATTTGAAATCACAGAAATAATCGAAATAGGAAAAGCTGAGAATTAAAAATACATTTTTTTGTAGTAATATAAGGTTTAGTACTATAGTTGTAATTGTGGTACTAGTGGTACTAGCAGCAGTAGAAGAAGTAAGTTCTAGTTTCACTAGTTTTTGAAAGCAATTGTGGTGTACCTATTGTTGAGGTACAGATAATCATTGAGGCTTTTATTTTGAAATAATGGAATTGGGTGGGGGTGGTTTGGGAGACAGAATGTTTTTATTATTCAAAGCAAATGGACTTGGTAAAATAGATTTGTACAGCGCTCTTCTAGTTTTCTGACCACTCAAAGCACCTTAACACTACATAACATCATTCACCCATTCACTCACCAATGACAGGACCTACCATACACATTGGCACCTGCCCAACCAGTAACTAACATTCACACACACTGTAGTCACAGCTAGAGGAACACTGCTGGGAATAAGTGTCTTGCCCAAGGACACATTGACATGCAAGTTAGCCGGGCCTGGGATCAGACCGCCAACCCTCTGATTGGAGGACGGCCGAGCTCCCCACTGACCCACAGTCGCCCTAAGCTAAGAAAACTAAAAAGTCATTGATGGGCCTCAAACATTACAGTAAGAATTCCCTCCATTGGGGTTGAAATACTAGTAGTACTAGTAATATTAGTAGTAGTAAAAGTCATTTTAGTAATAATACCAGTTGAAATACTAGAAGTACTAGAAATATTAGTAGTGGTTGTAGTACTATTTGAAAGAGCAATACGTATTTAACAAAACAGCTTTATCCTAAGCTTCATGGCTAAATTACAGATAATCATTGCAGCTTTTATTTTGAAATGATGGTATTGGGTGAGTGGGTGGGAGGGTGGGGGGGTTGAGAGACAGTATATATTATTTAATAGGCCTCATCAAACATTACAGTAAGAATTCCCTCCATTGGGTTGAAATACTAGTAGTACTAGTAATATTAGTAGTAGTAAAAGTCATTTAGTAATAATACCAGTTGAAATACTAGAAGTACTACTAGAAGTACTAGAAATATTCGTAGTGGTTGTAGTACTATTTGAAAGCCCAATAAGTATTTAACAAAACAGCTGAATCCTAAGCCTCATGTTTAAATAACATAATCATTGCAGCTTTTATTTTGAAATGATGGTATTGGGTGAGTGGGTGGGGGGGTGGGGAGGTTGAGAGACAGAATATATTAGAAGGCCTCATCAAACATTACAGTAAGAATTCCCTCCATTGGGTTGAAATACTAGTAGTAAAAGTATTTTAGTAATAATACCAGTTGAAATACTAGAAGTACTACTAGAAGTACTAGACATTTTAGTAGTGGTTGTAGTACTATTTGAAAGCGCAATAAGTATTCAACGAAACAGCTGAATCCTAAGCTTTATGTTTAAATAACATAATCATTGCAGCTTTTATTTTGAAATGATGGTATTGGGTGAGTGGGTGGGGGGGTGGGGGGGTTGAGAGACAGAATATATTAATAGGCCTCAAACATTACAGTAAGAACTCCCTCCATGGGGGTTGCTTTGAAATGATGAGAGAAGGTGGAGAGAAGCAGGTCATGTCAGGCTGCACTAATCAGCTAATGAGGATCAGCTGTGAGTCACAGAAAGAGCCCCAGCTCGTTGGCGCGGCAACGCAGCAGCTGCACTTAGCTCACAGAGAGTTACTGAGAACCCACACGTCAAACAAATGCTTCCTGGAGCAAAACTATTTGGAGTAGCCAAAAAATAATGACATTTTGAGAGACACAAGACTCTACCGAACGTTTGAGTGTAGTTTTTATGTCTCTATGTGTTTTAAAACTGCTCTACCAGCAGTTTACAAAACATGGACCTTCTTTTGTTGTCTGACTTTCTCCTCACTCTAGCGCGCACTGTAAATTCAAAAAGAACCCCAAAACTAATGAAACATAATTAGTGATTATGAAAAAAGTATAATAGATATCAACAAGCTGTTTTTTTTAATAAAATTGTTAAGACTTGTGTCAACATTTTAAAGTTTAAATGGTGTCTCTAGCTGAAAGATTGGAAAAGCTGAAAAAGTTGAAAGTTGAAGAAGTTTTGAAAGGATTTGAAAATTTAATCCATTAGGAAACCATGTTAAAAAGGTTGAAGATATTAATTTATATTAATTCAATTATAAGAGCTAAAAAGCTGAAAAGTCATAGCACCCCTCCCCTGAATGAGCTGAACATTTTAATATTTGAATGGTCTTAATAGCTGAAAGTGTGAAGGAGTTGAAAGGTGCGGCGGAAGAAATAGTAGAATAAGGCGGAACTAGAAAATGCATTTCCTGCTGAAAATGCGTTGGAATGCAAAAAGCTGAAGTTAATTTCAAAAAGTTGCTTAAAGTACAGAAATGAAACAAGCTGAAATTATTCTAAATATTGCTGAAAGAATAGAAAAAGCTGAAATACATTTTAAAATGGCTGAAAATACAGAAATGAGTAAAGCTGAAATGAACTTGAAACAATTGCAAAAAAACTGAAATGGGAGAAGCTTCTATGAATTTGAAATCACAGAAATAATAAAAGCTGGAATTAATTTCAAAAAGTTGCTTAAAATGCAACAAGCTGAAATTATTTTAAACATTGCTGAAAGAATAGAAAAAGCTGAAATACATGAATGAGAAAAGCTGAAATGAACTTGAAAGAATATCAAAAAAACAGAAATGGGAGAAGCTTCTATGAATTTGATATCACAGAAATAATAAAAGCTGAAATTATTCTAAACATTGCTGAAATAAAAAAGGCTGAAATACATTTAAAAATTGCTAAAAATACAGAAATGAGAAAAGCTGAAACGAACTTGAAAGAATTGGAAAAAACAGAAATGGGGGAAGCTTCTATGAATTTGACAAAATACAGAACTAATAAAAGCTTAAATTACTTCTAAACATTGCTGAATCTTTTTCATTCAAACTTAATGAACTTGTACACCGCTTTGCTAGTCTTCTGACAACTCAAAGAGCTTTAATACTAGATGACATCTCTCACTCATTAATACACTGATGACACAACCTACCATACACAGTGGCACCTGCCCATGTGCACAGAATAAACAAGACAGGAGAAGATCCTGGCAACAAGTCAAAATAAAATATAAAAACATTTTGCATGGTTGGTGAGTGCCTCAAAAGTTTGCAAATAGTGTAGAAATTACTGAAAGCTTCGTGGCGGTCCCATCAGAAACGCCCCTGGATACTTCCGGATAAGTTAACCGTCATGTCTTGATGACGTCATAAAGATGCGCGGTTTTGTGAAATAAACATGGACGCATACAGCGCCAATGACTAATACAAGTACTACGTGTTTCACTTGGACAATTAAATGTTAGTGGACACACACAAATACTACAGCCCCCATCTCGATTACAATTGTTCACTCCTCAGTGCGCAGTTTCGCCCACCAGCGAACCCCCTCCTCCCCCCTAACCCCGGCTGGTCCACCGTAACTTTTGACGTGCTTATTAACTGACGGACCTTCTTGCGGTCCGATGAAGGTTATTAATAGTATATTAAGTTGACGCTCTGTTGTGTAAAATAAAGACCAAACGATCTCCTGTCATTCGCGTAAGAAAACAAACTCACGTATCTGCAGCTCAATCCCCGAAGGAACAACGTCACGCCACTCCCCGTAACTTTTGACGTGCTTATTAACCTACGGACCTTCTTGCGGTCCGCGAAAAGGTTATTAATAGTATCACTCGCGTAAGAAAATAAACTCACGTGCCTGCAGCTTAATGACAACACCGAAGGAACAACGTCACACCCACGGTTTATGTCTCCAGCGGGGAGTAGCCTTGTTAGCAGTATAGCTAGCTAGCAATCTAGTACTTATGGCTCTCACATGTCTCAAATATCTTACGGTCCAGCCTCCACATTACTTACTGTCTGCTCATCCCGGGTCTCCGTCCCAACTCACGACACGCACGTCCATACGTACCGTTATCTAACCACGGTTAAACCTGCACGTCCATACGTACAGTTATCTAACCACGGTTAAACCTGCACGTCCATACGTACCGTTATCTAACCACGGTTAAACCTGCACGTCCCTGAGCTACGTCTTTATGGCCATAGATCAACAGCTGGTCGCTAATTAGCTCACGGCGAAGAGAGTGAAGAGATTTAGACAAAATCCACACCTCAAACAAATGCTTCCTGGAGCAAAACTATATGGGGTAGCCAAAAAATAATGACATTTTGAGAGACCCAAGACCCTATCAAACGCATGAGTGTAGTTTTTATGTCTCTGTGTGTTTTAAAACTGCTCAAACAGCCGTTTACAAAAAGTGTACCGGCTGTGTTTATTTTTTTTAAATGTCGCCAGATTTGTATGGAAGCTTATGGGGCTCGGGGCAGACTTTGTCTCACAATCGGGCTCCTCACGCAAAAAGTAAATGACTCTGAGATTTCAAACTTATACGAGTCCAACCAGCACAAGCACGGCTAATGTTTTCTTTTTAAATGAAGGCTGAAAAGTGAATATTGTGGCCGTAAAGATAAAAGTGCCTCTTTTTTTTTTACTGAATCCTGACAAGGCGCTCACTCTAAATCGCGGGACCATCCGGAAAACTCCACTCTAAATTCGAAAGAAACCCCAAAACTACTGAAACATAATTAGTGGTTATGAAAAAAGTATAATAGATATCAACAAGCTGTTTTTTTAATAAAATTGTTAAGACTTGTGTCAACATTTTAAAGTTTAAATGGTGTCTCTAGCTGAAAGATTGGAAAAGCTGAAAAAGTTGAAAGTTGAAGAAGTTTTGAAAGGATTTGAAAATTTAATCCATTAGGAAACCATGTTAAAAAGGTTGAAGATATTAATTTATATTAATTCAATTATAAGAGCTAAAAAGCTGAAAAGTCATAGCACCCCTCCCCTGAATGAGCTGAACATTTTAATATTTGAATGGTCTTAATAGCTGAAAGCGTGAAGGAGTTGAAAGGTGCGGCGGAAGAAATAGAATAATAATATGGCGGAATAAAGAAAAGAAGAACAATACTTGGAATGCTTGAAGCATTCCAACTAACTAGAAAATGCATTTCCTGCTGAAAATGCGTTGGAATGCAAAAAGCTGAAATTAATTTCAAAAAGTTGCTTAAAGTACAGAAATGAAACAAGCTGAAATTATTCTAAATATTGCTGAAAGAATAGAAAAAGCTGAAATACATTTTAAAATGGCTGAAAATACAGAAATGAGTAAAGCTGAAATGAACTTGAAACAATTGCAAAAAAACTGAAATGGGAGAAGCTTCTATGAATTTGAAATCACAGAAATAAAAGCTGAAATAAATTTCAAAAAGTTGTTTAAAATGCAACAAGCTGAAATTATTCTAAACATTGCTGAAAGAATAGAAAAAGCTGAAATACATAAATGAGAAAAGCTGAAATGAACTTGAAAGAATATCAAAAAAACAGAAATGGGAGAAGCTTCTATGAATTTGAAATCACAGAAATAATAAAAGCTGAAATTAATTTCAAAAAGTTGCTTAAAATGCAACAAGCTGAAATTATTCTAAACATTGCTGAAATAAAAAAGGCTGAAATACATTTAAAAATTGCTGAAAATACAGAAATGAGAAAAGCTGAAACGAACTTGAAAGAATTGGAAAAAACAGAAATGGGGGAAGCTTCTATGAATTTGACAAAATACAGAACTAATAAAAGCTTAAATTACTTCTAAACATTGCTGAATCTTTTTCATTCAAACTTAATGAACTTGTACACCGCTTTGCTAGTCTTCTGACAACTCAAAGCGCTTTAATACTAGATGACATCTCTCACCCATTAATACACTGATGACACAACCTACCATACACAGTGGCACCTGCCCATGTGCACAGAATAAACCAGACAGGAGAAGATCCTGGCAACAAGTCAAAATAAAATATAAAAACATTTTGCATGGTTGGTGAGTGCCTCAAAAGTTTGCAAATAGTGTAGAAATTACTGAAAGCTTCGTGGCGGTGCCATCAAAAACGCTCCTGGATACTTCCGGATAAGTTAACCGTCATGTCTTGATGATGTCATAAAGATGCGCGGTTTTGTGAAATAAACATGGACGCATACAGCGCCAATGACTAATACAAGTACTACGTGTTTCACTTGGACAATTAAATGTTAGTGGACACACACACAAATACTACAGCCCCCATCTCGATTACAATTGTTCACTCCTCAGTGCGCAGTTTCGCCCACCAGCGGACCCCCTCCTCCCCCCCTAACCCCGGCTGGTCCACCGTAACTTTTGACGTGCTTATTAACTGACGGACCTTCTTGCGGTCCGATGAAGGTTATTAATAGTATATTAAGTTGACGCTTTGTTGCGTAAAATAAAGACCAAACGATCTCCTGTCATTCGCGTAAGAAAACAAACTCACGTATCTGCAGTTCAATCACCGAAGGAACAACGTCACGCCACTCCCCGTAACTTTTGACGTGCTTATTAACCTACGGACCTTCTTGCGGTCCGCGAAAAGGTTATTAATAGTATCACTCGCGTAAAAAAATAAACTCACGTGCCTGCAGCTTAATGACAACACCGAAGGAACAACGTCACAACCACGGTTTAAGTCTCCAGCGGGGAGTAGCCTCGTTAGCAGTTTAGCTAGCTAGCACTCTAGTACTTATGGCTCTCACATGTCTCAAATATCTTACCGTCCAGCCTCCACATTACTTACGGTCTGCTCATCCCGGGTCTCCGTCCCAACTCACGACACGCACGTCCACACGTACCGTTATCTAACCACGGTTAAACCTGCACGTCCCTGAGCTGCGTCTTTATGGCCATAGATCAACAGCTGATCGCTAATTAGCTCACGGCGAAGAGAGTGAAGAGATTTAGACAAAATCCACACCTCAAACAAATGCTTCCTGGAGCAAAACTATTTGGAGTAGCCAAAAAATAATGACATTTTGAGAGACACAAGACTCTACCGAACGTTTGAGTGTAGTTTGTATGTCTCTATGTGTTTTAAAACTGCTCAAACAGCCGTTTACAAAAAGTGTACCGGCTGTGTTTTTTTTTTTTTAAATGTCGGCAGATTTGTATGGAAGCGTATGGGGCTCGGGGCAGACTTTGTCTCACAATCAGGCTCCTCACGCAAAAAGTAAATAACTCTGACATTCCAAACTTATACGAGTCCAACCAGCACAAGCACGGCTAATGTTTTTTTTTTAAATGAAGGCTGAAAAGTGAATATTGTGGCCGTAAAGATAAAAGTGCCTCTTTTTTTTTTACTGAATCCTCACACGGCGCTCACTCTAAATCGCGGGACAATCCGGAAAACTCCACTCTAAATTCGAAAGAAACCCCAAAACTAATGAAACATAATTAGTGTTTATGAAAAAACTATAATAGATATCAACAAGCTGTTTTTTTTATAAAATTGTTAAGACTTGTGTCAACATTTTAAAGTTTAAATGGTGTCTCTAGCTGAAAGATTGGAAAAGCTGAAAAAGTTGAAAGTTGAAGAAGTTTTGAAAGGATTTGAAAATTTAATCCATTAGGAAACCATGTTAAAAAGGTTGAAGATATTAATTTATATTAATTCAATTATAAGAGCTAAAAAGCTGAAAAGTCATAGCACCCCTCCCCTGAATGAGCTGAACATTTTAATATTTGAATGGTCTTAATAGCTGAAAGTGTGAAGGAGTTGAAAGGTGCGGCGGAAGAAATAGAATAATATGAAGAAGATGAATAAGTCGGAACTAGAAAATGCATTTCCTGCTGAAAATGCGTTGGAATGCAAAAAGCTGAAGTTAATTTCAAAAAGTTGCTTAAAGTACAGAAATGAAACAAGCTGAAATTATTCTAAATATTGCTGAAAGAATAGAAAAAGCTGAAATACATTTTAAAATGGCTGAAAATACAGAAATGAGTAAAGCTGAAATGAACTTGAAACAATTGCAAAAAAACTGAAATGGGAGAAGCTTCTATGAATTTGAAATCACAGAAATAATAAAAGCTGGAATTAATTTCAAAAAGTTGCTTAAAATGCAACAAGCTGAAATTATTTTAAACATTGCTGAAAGAATAGAAAAAGCTGAAATACATGAATGAGAAAAGCTGAAATGAACTTGAAAGAATATCAAAAAAACAGAAATGGGAGAAGCTTCTATGAATTTGATATCACAGAAATAATAAAAGCTGAAATTATTCTAAACATTGCTGAAATAAAAAAGGCTGAAATACATTTAAAAATTGCTAAAAATACAGAAATGAGAAAAGCTGAAACGAACTTGAAAGAATTGGAAAAAACAGAAATGGGGGAAGCTTCTATGAATTTGACAAAATACAGAACTAATAAAAGCTTAAATTACTTCTAAACATTGCTGAATCTTTTTCATTCAAACTTAATGAACTTGTACACCGCTTTGCTAGTCTTCTGACAACTCAAAGAGCTTTAATACTAGATGACATCTCTCACTCATTAATACACTGATGACACAACCTACCATACACAGTGGCACCTGCCCATGTGCACAGAATAAACAAGACAGGAGAAGATCCTGGCAACAAGTCAAAATAAAATATAAAAACATTTTGCATGGTTGGTGAGTGCCTCAAAAGTTTGCAAATAGTGTAGAAATTACTGAAAGCTTCGTGGCGGTCCCATCAGAAACGCCCCTGGATACTTCCGGATAAGTTAACCGTCATGTCTTGATGACGTCATAAAGATGCGCGGTTTTGTGAAATAAACATGGACGCATACAGCGCCAATGACTAATACAAGTACTACGTGTTTCACTTGGACAATTAAATGTTAGTGGACACACACAAATACTACAGCCCCCATCTCGATTACAATTGTTCACTCCTCAGTGCGCAGTTTCGCCCACCAGCGAACCCCCTCCTCCCCCCTAACCCCGGCTGGTCCACCGTAACTTTTGACGTGCTTATTAACTGACGGACCTTCTTGCGGTCCGATGAAGGTTATTAATAGTATATTAAGTTGACGCTCTGTTGTGTAAAATAAAGACCAAACGATCTCCTGTCATTCGCGTAAGAAAACAAACTCACGTATCTGCAGCTCAATCCCCGAAGGAACAACGTCACGCCACTCCCCGTAACTTTTGACGTGCTTATTAACCTACGGACCTTCTTGCGGTCCGCGAAAAGGTTATTAATAGTATCACTCGCGTAAGAAAATAAACTCACGTGCCTGCAGCTTAATGACAACACCGAAGGAACAACGTCACACCCACGGTTTATGTCTCCAGCGGGGAGTAGCCTTGTTAGCAGTATAGCTAGCTAGCAATCTAGTACTTATGGCTCTCACATGTCTCAAATATCTTACGGTCCAGCCTCCACATTACTTACTGTCTGCTCATCCCGGGTCTCCGTCCCAACTCACGACACGCACGTCCATACGTACCGTTATCTAACCACGGTTAAACCTGCACGTCCATACGTACAGTTATCTAACCACGGTTAAACCTGCACGTCCATACGTACCGTTATCTAACCACGGTTAAACCTGCACGTCCCTGAGCTACGTCTTTATGGCCATAGATCAACAGCTGGTCGCTAATTAGCTCACGGCGAAGAGAGTGAAGAGATTTAGACAAAATCCACACCTCAAACAAATGCTTCCTGGAGCAAAACTATATGGGGTAGCCAAAAAATAATGACATTTTGAGAGACCCAAGACCCTATCAAACGCATGAGTGTAGTTTTTATGTCTCTGTGTGTTTTAAAACTGCTCAAACAGCCGTTTACAAAAAGTGTACCGGCTGTGTTTATTTTTTTTAAATGTCGCCAGATTTGTATGGAAGCTTATGGGGCTCGGGGCAGACTTTGTCTCACAATCGGGCTCCTCACGCAAAAAGTAAATGACTCTGAGATTTCAAACTTATACGAGTCCAACCAGCACAAGCACGGCTAATGTTTTCTTTTTAAATGAAGGCTGAAAAGTGAATATTGTGGCCGTAAAGATAAAAGTGCCTCTTTTTTTTTTACTGAATCCTGACAAGGCGCTCACTCTAAATCGCGGGACAATCCGGAAAACTCCACTCTAAATTCGAAAGAAACCCCAAAACTACTGAAACATAATTAGTGGTTATGAAAAAAGTATAATAGATATCAACAAGCTGTTTTTTTAATAAAATTGTTAAGACTTGTGTCAACATTTTAAAGTTTAAATGGTGTCTCTAGCTGAAAGATTGGAAAAGCTGAAAAAGTTGAAAGTTGAAGAAGTTTTGAAAGGATTTGAAAATTTAATCCATTAGGAAACCATGTTAAAAAGGTTGAAGATATTAATTTATATTAATTCAATTATAAGAGCTAAAAAGCTGAAAAGTCATAGCACCCCTCCCCTGAATGAGCTGAACATTTTAATATTTGAATGGTCTTAATAGCTGAAAGCGTGAAGGAGTTGAAAGGTGCGGCGGAAGAAATAGAATAATAATATGGCGGAATAAAGAAAAGAAGAACAATACTTGGAATGCTTGAAGCATTCCAACTAATAAAGATTAGAAGAACAATACTTGGAATGCTTGAAGCATTCCAACTAATAAAGATTAGAAGAACAATACTTGGAATGCTTGAAGCATTCCAACTAATTAACAAAAGTCTATTACTTTCCCCATATTAAACAGTTGGTTCCCACCTTTTCTATTTACATGCATTTGTTTGCAGTGATTCACTGAATTATTGAAAATACCCTGAAAAAACGAGTTATTCCTCTCTGTGCTTTTGTGTGTGTTATGTTCCTGTTATGTGCAATTAGCTTGAATAAAGTTGACTGCATTTTCCAACTTTAAAACATGAAAAAACTGTTTATGTTTTATAATTTGTAATTTCATAAGCTATTCCCAAGGGTGCCATTGCTGCAGCTAAAACCACAACTCACTGACTGGAAGAAGGCCTAACTCAAGAAAGGAAGGAATAGTTATTTTTGAAGTTGAAGTAATAGACGTCATAGTGAATGTAGAAATAGGTTATTTAGTTTAGTTTATGCTCATGGATGTTCAACTAATTTTTCCCAAGACCACTTTAGAACAACCCTCTCAATCTGACAATGAATTTCAAAATAAATGGAAATCTTTTTGGAAACCAGAAATTTGATGATTTTTCGGTTTGGTTTACGTATATCTCTATATATATTTATATTTACACCTGACATTGCGTGACAGTCCATCAACCTTTATAACCACAGCTGAAGTGACTTCTGCTCCACCCATCCGGGCTGGAGTGGCGCTTGCGAGCGCGTGTTTGCACGGGTGTGTTGTTCCAATAGATGCGGCTCCTGTGTGTGGCTCAGCCCACCAGATCCAGCAGCCCCAAGCGGACTACTACTGTGTCCTGGGCCGCACTAACAGATGTGAAATCACATTACCCAGACGCTGCAATTAGTCTCACTCGCTCGCGGGTTAATGAGTTTGTGGAAATGTGCGACCCATTCCTCATTAGGTAATTTCTCATGCACTGATGAGAGAGGGAGAGATAGAGATGATGTGGATACAGCATATAGCGGGTATGGAAACAGCACAGAGTCTTCTGTACCACATACTGTAAAGCAGAACACAGCTGGACGAGTTGAATCACCTCTTGATTAATCATGGGATGACCAACCCAGTCTCCAAAAAAAGCGTGAAATGGCTACGTTGGTCCACCGTGATAAACGTAGTCATGTCACGTTTTCCCCCAAAATAACGTTACTATGTTACGTTTCTTTTGGCCCATTCATTTACATTGCTTTGCAAATAGGTCACGTGACTATCAAGTTTCCCGGTAGCAAAAAGAAAAACATGGCGGACGGTCAGCATAATCTCCGTCAAAAACACAATATTTTAAGAAAGCATCAGCATTTGTATGCATTTCGATGGCATTTCTAGCGAGAAGTATGCGTTATTCTTTCATAATCTTCTATCAGAGACTGTAGAAGACTTTCCGTTTATTCGTTTCTGCGAAGATTTGAGTGTCTCTTTGGGAAAGCGTGGCTACGCAACGCCTTTAACGGCGCATTATTAAAAAAACACTTCCAGTGGGGGCGTTACCGTAAAGAAGCGTTCAGCCTTAAAGCCACTAATCGCCAAAGAAAACAAACTCAAAGCACACGAATCACATTATGACTTTTTAAACATAAATTCCCTTACTTTTATGAGTTTTCAATGAAAGAATGCATAATTTCCGGGTGTAGGCAAGCCCGGGACATCCCGAATTATGGGCAATTTTGATTTGTCCAGCTTTTTGACAGCTCCAGTCCCGACTTCCAATCACAGCCTCCTAAGTCAATGACGCGCCTTAAACTCTCGGGTGTTGTGTGATTGCAACTTCCCCCCCCCCCCCCGAACATTACGTCTTGTTTACATGGAAAAGGGGGGCGGGGCTTCGCCTTCAGAGCGGAGCGTCATTTCTCGCTCCACACGTCTCCTCTTTTTACTGGCCAGGAAAACGGGCGATCTATCCCACGTGGGTCTGGCTCCATTCCATTGGCTCTGACGAATCCACGGAGAGGCGGGACTTATAATTTGCCCGGCAAACGGAGAGATTTGAACTCCATTGCTTGCCCTGTGCGTGAAGTGGCCGTGAGGCCTCCACTAAAGTCTCTCTCTATTTGTTCTGCTTTACTCAATAAAAGTAAAACCTTTACAGATATACTGTACACACACTAGGCTAACATAACGGAGATTCCAAGCTTCGTCCTTTATGTTTTATGGGGATAAAGCCTCTGTAAGTAGTTTTTTCCCAAGCAAATCTGAGTTTCTTCTGTTTTTTGTGTGTCCCATACAAATATCAAAATATATATACTGATTTTCACATCCAAACACACTCACTTATGTTCCCTTTTATCATGACAACAAGACATTTCAAGATAAACCTTTTGCTTTCATAAATATGACAGTTTTAGTGTGTAAATGCCCAGCAGTGTACAGTCCGGGGGCCCCTATCGGGCCACTTGTTAGATGGGTTTGATGGGTTACTGACTAAAATATATGCCCCCACCCCCTAACTTGATTTAGGTCTGTTGCCTCAGGGCAACTTGTAAATATAATAGGTCAAACAAGCAATGTAAGCATTAAGAAAGTAGTGCATTTTGAGCACATTAACCACAAATGGATTCAAACATAAATTCAAAAATATTAAACAAAGAAATTAAATGACCAACACTGTATGTACAAAATCCACATACAAAACATGTAAACTTAAAGGGCTTGTTTGTGTCAAATTGTATGGCATACACATTCAACTGGCCTACAATAACCTGAAGAATGTCTTAAAATACTGAAGGGGGGGACATGATATCATTAGAAATGTTATGCCAGAGGGAGCACAGAATGTATTGTGGGGTGTTCAACATCATGCTCGTACCGGCATGGCTTCGCCCTTCCCAGGCATAGTTCATCATCTTCCGGGGTCCTATAGCCAGTGTTGGTAAAGTTTACTTTCTACATTAACTAGTTCAAAGTTTAGTTCACACATTTTAAAAATGAACTAGTTCAGTTCATAGTTCAAAATATTTGAAATAAGTTCACGGTTCCAAAAAATGAACTAGTTTAGTTCTTTTTTTCCATACGTTGCTGCGAGCTATTTTTTTTATTTTATTATTGCCACAGCCCAGAACCACAGACAGCAATTATTTGATCAGTTTTAACACTGAAGCTATGCATCAGATTTAATCTTCATATCCAATTTTGAATCCTTATCCAACCAGGGTTTACATTAGCATTGAGGGGACAGCATTTCCCCTTTGTTGCTTTAATGTTGCTGTCATTCACTCCACACTAGCAGCAGTTGCAGAGTTCACCCCTACACTACATTCTCAAACACATGCTGCTTGAATGGTCTTTTTTAAATAAGGTATTATAAAAAGAAAAACAGGACAGTAATCATTAAGGTGCAAATATTTGCAAAGAAAGGTCAGATTCCTCCCATCCTCACCGACCTTGTCAGTAACTTCATAAAACTCTTTAAAATTATTATACGCCGCCTCTGCTACACTTATCAATGCGCGTTTACGGTGTGTTTTCTATAGAAATCTGGCACCCCATTGAACGACATTAACCTGAAAGAACGTGCCGTAGAAACCAGAATGAACGAGTTCACAGTAACGTTCATCGGGCATTAATACAGTACGTTCAGTTCACGTTCGCCCAAAATATCAACGAGTTCATGAACTATCGTTCAATGAACGCGTTCAGGCACAACACTGTCCCGAAAGGGCCGGGATCGCACTTCACCCAGCATGCCTCGGCCTTCACTTTTTTCACTACAGAGTTTTGTTGCACCCTGTGACTCCGGCGTTAGACTCCTTCGACTGAGTTTCAAGATGGGTTGGATGGGTTACTGACTAAAATGTATGCCCCCACCCCCTAACTGCCTCAGGGCAAGTTGTAAATATAATAAGTCAAATAAGTCAAACAAGCAAGTTGTATCTGGTTTAACCCTTTTATTCCTGTAGGCGTTTTTTAGGCCTCATGCTGGAAATTGCATTTACACACTAAAACTAGGATAACGCATGTCTGATGATAGTGACAGTGAGTCTGTCGATCAAGATGAGGATGGAGACATAGTAGAGGTTGAAAATCCTCCTTGTTGAACACCCCACAATACATTCTGTGCTCCCTCTGGCATAACATTTCTAATGATATCATGTCCCCCCCTTCAGTATTTTAAGACATTCTTCAGGTTATTGTAGGCCAGTTGAATGTGTATGCCATACAATTTGACACAAACAAGCCCTTTAAGTTTACATGTTTTGTATGTGGATTTTGTACATACAGTGTTGGTCATTTAATTTCTTTGTTTAATATTTTTGAATTTATGTTTGAATCCATTTGTGGTTAATGTGCTCAAAATGCACTACTTTCTTAATGCTTACATTGCTTGTTTGACCTATTATATTTACAAGTTGCCCTGAGGCAACAGACCTAAATCAAGTTAGGGGGTGGGGGCATATATTTTAGTCAGTAACCCATCAAACCCATCTAACAAGTGGCCCGATAGGGGCCCCCGGACTGTACACTGCTGGGCATTTACACACTAAAACTGTCATATTTATGAAAGCAAAAGGTTTATCTTGAAATGTCTTGTTGTCATGATAAAAGGGAACATAAGTGAGTGTGTTTGGATGTGAAAATCAGTATATATATTTTGATATTTGTATGGGACACACAAAAAACAGAAGAAACTCAGATTTGCTTGGGAAAAAACTACTTACAGAGGCTTTATCCCCATAAAACATAAAGGACGAAGCCTGGAATCTCCGTTATGTTAGCCTAGTGTGTGTACAGTATATCTGTAAAGGTTTTACTTTTATTGAGTAAAGCAGAACAAATAGAGAGAGACTTTAGTGGAGGCCTCACGGCCACTTCACGCACAGGGCAAGCAATGGAGTTCAAATCTCTCCGTTTGCCGGGCAAATTATAAGTCCCGCCTCTCCGTGGATTCGTCAGAGCCAATGGAATGGAGCCAGACCCACGTGGGATAGATCGCCCGTTTTCCTGGCCAGTAAAAAGAGGAGACGTGTGGAGCGAGAAATGACGCTCCGCTCTGAAGGCGAAGCCCCGCCCCCCTTTTCCATGTAAACAAGACGTAATGTTCGGGGGGGGGGGGGAAGTTGCAATCACACAACACCCGAGAGTTTAAGGCGCGTCATTGACTTAGGAGGCTGTGATTGGAAGTCGGGACTGGAGCTGTCAAAAAGCTGGACAAATCAAAATTGCCCATAATTCGGGATGTCCCGGGCTTGCCTACACCCGGAAATTATGCATTCTTTCATTGAAAACTCATAAAAGTAAGGGAATTTATGTTTAAAAAGTCATAATGTGATTCGTGTGCTTTGAGTTTGTTTTGTTTGGCGATTAGTGGCTTTAAGGCTGAACGCTTCTTTACGGTAACGCCCCCACTGGAAGTGTTTTTTTAATAATGCGCCGTTAAAGGCGTTGCGTAGCCACGCTTTCCCAAAGAGACACTCAAATCTTCGCAGAAACGAATAAACGGAAGGTCTTCTACAGTCTCTGATAGAAGATTATGAAAGAATAACGCATACTTCTCGCTAGAAATGCCATCGAAATGCATACAAATGCTGATGCTTTCTTAAAATATTGTGTTTTTGACGGAGATTATGCTGACCGTCCGCCATGTTTTTCTTTTTGCTACCGGGAAACTTGATAGTCACGTGACCTATTTGCAAAGCAATGTAAATGAATGGGCCAAAAGAAACGTAACATAGTAACGTTATTTTGGGGGAAAACGTGACATGACTACGTTTATCACGGTGGACCAACGTAGCCATTTCACGCTTTTTTTGGAGACTGGGTTGGGATGACTCTCTCAGGCGATTCTGGCGTTTCTCTGCCTGAGGAGGCCTGTGAAGTAAAGGAGAAAAAAAAAACGCCATGTCCCCTGTCGTCGCATCCAACGGTTGTGCAGTGTGGATTCAGATGTGTGAAGCAGCTCCCATTGCTTGTTGTTACATCACTCTGTCTCATTATGGACGCTGCTATGCTCACATCCTCGCTGCGAGGCCACGGACTCCACCGGTGAATAGACAGCCCGGGGCGAAGCCCCGTCAGGACACAATGGGCGACAACAAAAGAACTAATTAGCAATCAATTACCGACGTGTTTCTGCCCTGCACCTTTTATCTGGTTGGAGTGGAGAGCAGGTTACCACTCAGCATGTCCCATACACACACACACACACACACACAACACACACCAGCTGCTTCCTGTGTGTGTGCACCCAACGTGTGTTTTTTTTCTCCAAAGAATTTGGATCATTGCAGCGATGCATGTGGTAGCTTAGTGATGTGTGGTTTAATGCAGGAAAATGTCTTTTAAATGGTGGAACATCTTCAAATTAATCCAATTTAGATCTTCGGAGGGAAGCTGCTTTTCACCGTGTCTACGTCTACGAGTGTAGAAAAATAGCGGCCCGTCAGCCTCCTCTGCGGGACCAATCAGTCCCCTCGTTGTGTCTTGTTGCGTCCGCTCATTGACGTGATCACTTGTATAGTTTTTTTGCGTGAAGAAGAGTTTTTCATCACGGAAAATCAATAGATTTAGTGTTAGAGCCCAATTTAGGCTTGTGACTTGCTCAGTTTAGCGTTTCCCTCTACACACACACACACACACACACCCACACACACACGCGCACACACACAGACATCTGGGGAGGAAAGTGAGGCTGCGAGTGCCTCTCATGATAACAACTCTGCATCTCAACAACCTGCATCCATCATCATCAACGTTAACATCTGCTCTGAGCCTCAGCCTTCTCTTTGCACCCCTCCCAAGCCCTTACCTCCCTCATTTTCTCTCTCTCCTTTTTATTCTTCCTGCTTCTCTACTGTCCATCTTTCTCCCACAAGAAGCCACCATAGCTGCCTCCTGTTTTTTTTTCTTCTTCTGCTCCATCTGCTTCGACGCTCACCAGAACCCCCTCATCTGGAGAATATGTGTGCATGTGTTTTTTCTTCTGCCTCTTTCAACCGCCCTTAAAATCAATATTTAATGATGATGTTATCAGTGCTCTTATGTGTAATTTAGCCAGAGTGTCAGTATGAATGAGGCACTGTCAGTTTTATGGCGTCAGGCATTTGTTTCCTGTTAATGGGAGCTCCTGGTGGTACGCACACCAAAACCCAGTGGACAGCTGATGGATTTGTCTGTTTCATTGCTGTTCATGCATGCATTCAAAGCCATGTGTGCATGTACACAGTACATGAATGCCTGCAAACCTGCACAATCACTTACAATCGGAAAAGTGTAAAATGTTGCAGAGGAATGCTGGTTTGATGTGACATTTCTTGCTTTATTGTACATGGAAAGGACACTGAATGAGGCGGTGACGGCTGTCGTCCCCCTTTTGGCTTGATCTTATCGTGCAATCAATCAAAGCAACTGTTTGTTTTTCCAAAGCAGACGGCCTCTCCTGATTTTTTGACATTTTCCTGAAGCCGTGACAATTACTTCAGTTCTGGGAGCCAAGATTGTTGAGAGGCAATAATCATGATAGTTTTTCTCAGTAATCTTTCTCCCAATAACAAGCCATTTTTAATCCAATTAGGAGTGCTAACGTGAGAGGCATAATACCACGGCCCCTGGGACAGATGAGAGAATATGCAGGACATTTATCCCGACAGTCAATATTGGATTTCTCGCTAAGCAGCTGTGCCTGCTCTCCCTGACATTCTCCACCTCTGCACAGTGATCCGTCCTGATTAAACAGGCTTTTCTACTTTATCAACATTCATTACATGGCCCGGTCATGCATGGCCGCGGAAACCAGTTGGCAGTGAAGTTACATGCTTCACGTTGGGGTTTTCCTTCTTCTCTTCTTCCTCAAACTCAACTGTTCCATGAAAGACGAGACATCACAGGTGTCTCGTCCGGGTCTTAGACGGTGTTTTATATGAGCAGATAGGTGTGTCGTGGTATTCCCCAAAAACTTTCCTCTGTCCTACTGACAGGCTTGATACTTTTTTTTTACATGTCAAACCTGAATGCAGGTGGCTAAACGGGTTTTGTATTACCAAACTCTATCATCCAACAGCTTTTTCTTCTATATTTCTAAGCCTGATCCAGTCAGATTTCTGCATACCATATTTCTTGCAGAGGTGAGTGAACTGACTGAAGTGAGTGTGTGACACTTCAAAGAGCTCACAGTACTTCAATGCCATCAGCAGCTAGACATTGCCCTCTTCTGGTGGCTGTGGAGAAGATCACAGTGCTAAAAATGCAATTATTTATTTATTTACTTAAAAAATCTATAAAGACTCAATAGATTTTTTTCTTTTAAATCTCATCTTGGTATCACTTAATGAAATATGTCTGTTAACTCTACCAAGAATCATACAATTATTGTTCCATCAAAACACGGCTAATAAAACGGAGAAAATGCATGAAAAAGAGGGCTGCTGTTTGTGGCTGATTGCAGTCGATATATTTATACAGTGCACTGAATCATTGTCATTGAGCGCATTGATTGTGTGGACTAATCAATGTTTTATTTAAGCTGGATGAGAGTGGCCGAAACTACAGCGGAGGCTGAGTGATGAAGGAACACATTTACTTGCTTCAATGGCCCACCCACCTGCACTGAGAAGACGTATTGCAGAGTTCGAGGGGCCCTTAAACTTTATGTTGAGAGTCGTAGGTCCAATGAAAGGATGCACCCAGCAGGTACCCCATAATATACTACACAGACGCAGGGTTCTTCTCATTAACCTCTCTAGTTGCCTTCTGAGCTCTCTGACTAACCAGTGAAGGAATTGTTTAGTTGACAGGACGAGTCTTCTTACAGGAGAAGATGTTTGAGAGCGTCTCTTCATTGTTTCAATTCATTTAAACTGTGTCTACGTATATTATGATAGTCTAGTTGGATTTACATATACAGATATAAGGTTATGATTCTTGTCCAACTTGATAGGAATTCTTTTTCAACTCTGCCCCCCCCTTCAGCTACAGCTACACCTCTACACGATTGCGTTTTCCTCGAGTCAAGAGGTCCCCTGATGCTCCACAACAATTATTCCACAGGGTGCTTTGTAATTATACTATTATGTAGAATTATTCTCATCGTCTGCATGAGCCATGCATCATCGCTGCACAATTTGCAGCTAAAGTGTGTTTGCTGCTTCACAAAGGCCCAAACTCTTCCCAGTGTCACGGTTTGGTTCCGCTTCCTGTCTTTTGTTGTAGTTTTCATGTGTCTCTGGGTAACTTCACTTCACTTCCTGTCCTGTCCTGTGATTGCCTGAGTGTTCCCACCTGTGTCCAATCACCTGCACCTCCCTTGTGCATTCAAGCCCCGTGTGCCTGTTGTCCCTTGTCGTCGCGTCAGTGTCTTATGTCAGTTGTCGTTGGTGGGCGTCCTTTGTTTTTCAGATTGGTGAATAAAGAGCACCTTTTGGATATCTGGTAACTCCTGCGTTTGAGTCCTGCCTTCCGCCTGCACCAGCACCCGTTGTGACACCCAGTGTGTACGATACCTCAGCAAAATCCCCCCCTTTAACGATGTCAATGCATCTTCAGTGATTTACAGAGTCGTGGTTGGCCCAGTGACTTTGCTAATAATTAGCTGAGTGTGATAAGTGCGTGATAGATATTTAACAATATTTACCCTCTAGACATTAAATTGTGGTTATATTGTGTTTTCACCTGAAGTCTAGGACTGGCCCATGAATGTTTTGTTGCAATCAACCTTACTACAAAATGTATTAAATGAGAGACTCTGAAAGCAGACCAAACAAACAGGCCAGCATCCGATAGGGGGGGGGGGGGGGTCAGCAGGCCTCCCCCCTGAAGAACTCCGCTGGAAGGTAATTAAAGGAATAGTGTGTTATCCATCGCTCCTCATTAATGCACTCTGAATTAAACACTTTCAGGCGAGAGGAATGGGGAGGAGGGGACAAGGGAGAAAATCCATGCAGACTTTAAAGTAATCTCTCTCTGTCAGGTCGGTCCAAACGGGGATGGTCGGCTCATTACGGCCCAGCAGGAGATGAATGGGTCAGTCAGGCACTGCAGCCAGTGCTGGACCGCCGCGTTGACAGACAGATCCCCACAAGAAGTGTTTGTGTGTGTGTGTGAGAGTGTGTGAGAGAGAGAGAAAGAAAGAGGGGCAACACACAATGAGCCACGAGGCAAAAACACTTTGCTACACGCGTCTCTTTGCCAGGGAGCAGGTGTGCTTAAGGAGGTCGCATGCTGGGATGCGGGGAAGGGTTCAGATGCTAATGTCTGGAATCAACAATCCCTGTGGTTTAACTTTGACCCCATGGTGGGTGACGGGCACATCTGGCCAGCTGAGGCAACCATCACAGACACAGTAGGCACTCAAAGAAATCACACTGCTTAAGCTTTCACAAGCTGCTCCTTCTTGAATCATGAATCCTATGCATATTAGAGAATATTCCCAGCACATGCACATGCATTGTGATGGTTGACTGTACTTGTAGCTTATATTGCATTGTTAATAACCCTGTGGTAAACCCACCGCACCCGAAGACAACAAATACACCACATTTGCCAGTAGATGGCGGTACAGTCTTTTTTTATTGGTGAGGCAGCTGGCACTTGAATTTATTTTAATAGTGAGGATGAAGTTTACCAGATTAATTATCATGTTATATTTAGTTATAAAGGTATTTCATTCAACATCAAAGCAGGTGCATTTGTCAACTTTTCTCTACCAAACTAAATTCACAGATTCTGACTCATTTAATATGTATGTGTTATTCATGTTGTCTTCATTTGATCTATTTCCGTTTTAAATCCATATTTCTGTTCATGTGTTAGTGATATGGGATAAGAGAAGTTAGATGCAATCTCATTTCATTCGATTAGAAGACCAGCTGTGAAGAGACCAGCATATTGATGCATCTGTTCATCATTCAGAGCAGTGAAATTAGAATATGGGGTTTGGCTTCTTAATTAAAATCCATCGATTCATTTGATAAATTGGATTTAAACAATTACAGTATGTAGCACAGCATCACATCACACACATCACAGCATTTATGTGGAATCGCCAAGGGACGAGCACTTGTAACGCACACACACACACACACACACACACACACACAAACAACACGTACAACGTTTTCTGTTTCCTTGGCTGTCATTCAAATTAGCGGAGCACACTTTAGCAGCGAGACTGGCTAATAGGTTCAGACATCTTCTCAACACAAGGACTAATTATTATCACTGACTACTGGCTTTTAAATGAAAGTAATACACCTTGAATAGGTCATCTGCATTGTGAGGCTGAGGCGCTGTTGGACCAACTGTTGATCGCTTTGTTCATTGTTTTTTTGCACACAGACCTTCATCACTGTGAGAAAATGTCAGTCATTATTAGCTTAAGATAACTGAGCTCCAGAGCTTCACAGTGTGAGTGTGACGTATGACCACTGGCAGGATGAGCGTCACGTCTTCCCCTACATCTGAGTTTGACCTTTCACAAAAGGCAGCATGAACTCAAACGATTAGTCTCATTTAATTCATTTGTCACGTCACTACAAACCAGATTGCATCACAGCTTCTCTCTCTCTCTCTCTCTCTCTCTCTTTTTTTGATGTCTACATTTCTAACCTTTTCTTTCTTTCTGTCCCACACAGTCTTCTCTTTTTTTGTCAAAAGCAGTGGTAAATTTGTGCTTTTGAATACAGCCGTGGATTTGAATGCTTTCTCTTATCACCCAGGTGGACATTCATTGGTTAAGTGCTACCTAGACAGGTGGCCACGTTGTGATCTTCTATCCCCGCCGATGTGCAGGAAACGGCACAAGAACGGGAGAGGAGAGGGCGGTTTGTGACAGAAATATGTGAAGCGAGTCTGTTAACAACACATCAGTGGGAACAAAATGTGTTTAATGTTTCAGCAGCACAAAAATATTAAAAAACGTGTCCGTTTTCATGTTGGACATGAATTTTGAGACTGTTGGATGACCGTTTTTTGCTTGTGGTGATGCTTGTTCCCGGGAACTTTTAGCTGTTCTCTTGCTTTTGCTCAGCGGGAACAGATGTCGTGACATTGAATATTAACGGTGACTTCAGTCCAGCATCAGCTCTGTCAGAAAGAGCTGTGTCACAAGCTGGCTTCTTGCTGCCTTTAGACCGCCGCAGCACCATGACCCCTCACTGACCTCCCACTTACACACTTTATTTTGATTGAGCTCCCGCTGGTTGGAACTGAGCCCGGGTCATTGCATGGCGACACTTTTTTCCAACAGGAGAGCCACTTATCGGTCAATTAGGTTGACTTTTAACAGGCAAAATGTTAAGAGGTGTTATGTGAATAGTTTACTATGAAAAAAAGGACGTATTAGATGTAAAAGGAAATTACTTGGATTTCTTCATCTCAATATTTGCTGGGTTAGCTTGCTCTCTTTTGGAACAAAGTGCCATCATAATGTACCACACGTGTCTAAAATCACGTATGCAGTCGTGGCTGTTGCTGTTGTTATGAATTCCCTGTGAGTCGTTCACATGTAGGCTGATTCCAAACGATTAATTCCGACTGGTTGTTTGAGAGGGACCCTGTGGGGTTCGTGGGGTTTTGTCTGTGCTGCTATAAAAGGCGCCACGTCTCACAGAGCGGCGTTAGTCCCCCCCCCCCCTCTCTCTCTGCTTCAAGGAACACTCCAGCATGTCGGTGGCTCTGCGCGCACAGCTGCTCCTCTTTGTGATCTCCATCTCCTCGAGGACGGGGCTCAGCCGCTACATCGAGGTAAGGCGCCTTCACAGCTGATCACAATGATTACTGAAAGTTTTTGGTGTGGGACAGCTAAAAAAAAAAAAAAATTGTGACATCCATTATGTTTCATTCAGGACACTAAAGCTGAGGATGGATTATACTCTCTGCTCAGTTTGGACCAAAAAAGAGAATCAGAAGATTTTATTTTCCGCCGACCTCTCAGTAAGTGATGCTGTAAATAATGGCTTTAGTTCAGTATGATTATGATTTGGCAACAACAGGTGAATAAAGTATGTTAAGTGATGTATTTCAAACATTCAGTGCGCAGGTGTTGGATTGGCATGAACTGCACAACACATTTATAATACTCATTAATATATATATATATCAATATATAATAATATAGATATAATACACATTTTTACAACTACATTATATATAATATGGCACATGCAGTAATGTTGATATCCAAATTCAGCTGTAGTTAACACACAGAGGAACAATTGATGTCTTCAAGTTGTACCCAGAGGAGTGTTTGAGTGACTCCCCTCTCTGTCATTATGTATAAGTCATCTTTCTATAAGTGTGTGTGTGTGTGTGTGTGTGTGCTCCATAGGATGCGTGGACATGCTGGCCACTGAAGGCTACTTCACCTTTGTGGCGTCTCAACCACAGCTGGCCTGTGCTGCCTTCATCATCGCCGAGCCCAGTGAGGTCGTCAGCATGGAGCTGTCTGACGTCAACATCGACTGCAGCGCCGGAGACTTCATCAAGGTTGGCCCCACATACCGAATATAACACCCACGCACATCTGCCCCCAAACCCCCCCCCACCCCCCCTCCTCCCCCTCCCCCTGCGGTGGAAGGCAGGAAGTTCAGGGCTTTGCACTTCAAACTTTTTGGATTTCTTTTTCATCCTCTCTTGGTTGATTAAAATGTTGCCAAGCAGCGTTAAGGCAGCTTTTTTAATAGGACCAAACACCCCACATGATCCTCGGTGCATTGGTCACATTACTCACAGCGTGAGTGGGAAGGCTTCAGTTGTGCAGCCAAGCCCGCCAGTTACGCCGCAGAGTCGTTTTATGTGGTAGAAGGCATGGTGGGAATAATCCTTTATCCCACGGACCGGGGTTACAGGCTGGGTCGACAGATCAGTCCCTTTAGAGCAAGATACCAACCAGCACACATCTTCATTTCGGTACACATTATGTGCGTACGTTTCATTCTGGGAATCCATGTGGGTTTATAGATGTAATGAAAAAAAAATCATGACGCATCAGCTGAAAACTGTACTGGACTGACCTTGAGATGTTTTTAACCTAAATCTTAATTAGTTAAGATATTTTTAGCTTTTCCAAGACTGCTGTTGAATAAATTCCAGATGGATTTACATGTATATTTCTATATTTTTATTGTTTTACATTACTTGTCAATATTGTAACGTCAAATCCGCTCATCACGATCCAAACTAACAAACTTTTTTCTTTGCTGTCCAAATACTAGCACGTCACTCAACTCATGCATTCACAGTTCCTTGCTTGTGCCAGCCAGCAAATGTCCATCATATAGACCTGAAGTGAAGGAACCCTGCTGTTCTTCCCTTCAGATGTTTGATGGCTGGGTCCTGAAGGGGGAGAAGTTCCCCAGCAGGCAGGACCACCAGCTGCCTCTCCACCAGCGCTACACCGACTACTGCTCCTCCGGAGCTCCGGGGGCCACCGGCCGCTCCTCGCAGAACGTGGCCATGATCTTCTTTCGCATTCACAGCCCCGACAGCGGCTTCACCCTCGCTGTCAGGAAGATACACAACCCCTTCCGTGAGTCCGGCTGCACCTCCTTCAAGAGACTAGACGGCTGAAAAACAGCATGTAAAATCAGATTGGTGTTATTGATGTGATTTAAAAAAAAAAAAAAAAAAAGAGTGGCTGGTGATTTGCATGTGGACATTGGAGCCTGGTCGATCACTGACCAAGGCCAAGAGCCACGGGAATGAGAGGCGTGCACCTGTCTCCCAGCTGCTGTGTCGAGCAGCATAACAATCACATCGAGGCTGAGGCACAAAGACGGATGAACACACCCAAAAGGGAGATTGGGGCGATTATCGGTAACAACATACATCTTTGGCCAATGTGTGCAAACGCATTTACATACTGACCACTAAGTGCAGCCTTCCACAATTCTGGTCCTTTGTCTTGATGACAGTCTCTGCTGTTCAACAAGGTCCGTCCACATTTCAGTTGAACTTGCCATTAAAAACAGAATTCATGTAAATAAATAATAATTCACCAAAATAATTAGAGTTAGAATTTGTACTCAGTCTGCACCTTTGTATGTGAGGAGCAGTTACTAACCTAAAAGTATGACAAATAAAACACATATACAACAAAAGTCATTAATCTCATCTTCAACAAAGAATCAAAGCAATTTACTCATATTACATCATATTTCTAATAGTCTCTCCTGAGCTGCGGTTGGTAAGGCTCCTTCTCCACGAAAAAGGTTTCTAAATGAACAACATGTCGGCATGAATAAACCGTTGCGACTCCTATCCGTCCGGTCCACCACACTGTTATCAGTTCTATTGTCGTTATTTCCTTATCTTCGTCATCAGAACTGTAATTGGATTTCTATGCTCAGGCCTAATTGTGTCCCCTCCCGCAGTCAGCCTTAATCATGTCCAATTTGTGACATGCAGTGTCAGTAATGAGTTTCTCTCTGTGCGCGCGCGTGTGTGTGTGTGTGTGTGTGTGTGTGTGTGTGTGTGTGTGTGTGTGTGTGTGTGTGTAAAGCCTGTAACATCATGTCTCAGAGTCCAGAGGGCAGCTTCACCATGGTGATGCCACACCAGCACAGGAACTGCAGCTTCTCCATCATCTACCCCGTGGAGATCAGAATGACATATCTGAGCCTCGGGCAGGCTAAAAGCAATGAACTCAGTCCACAGGTGACACACACCCACACACACACATCCCCGCCTTGTCGGTTAGAGAAACCACTCACTGACAATGTACTCTCACTTTTCTGAAAGTTTGAGTGACGTTTTGAGTGAGCTCGAGTGATTCTGTGATCAGCTGCTGTTGCACTATGAGGGGAAGGCAGGTCTTACCTCACTTCACTGTGGTAGGAGGTCTACCAGGACACATCAAGCTGACCCACCCACTCACGTGGGGAGGAAAGCAGAACGTATAACAATTTCTAAAATGTATGGAAAATATAACGTACCGATGAATTTAACTTGAGGTACCCTTAAGCTTCACCGCTTTATTCTAAAATGCAGAATGGTAGATTTGATAGTAAGATTGAACTCTCTATGAGCAGTATTTCTAGTTATTTCTCTAATTAATACCACAAGAATAGACAGTATGCAGACCATGCCAGATTATAAAGGTACCCAATAACTAGTGCAATATTGTTTTGTTTACTTTTGTTTGACAGAGACAGGCGTGGGCGGGCTGTTCTGGGTCAGGTGACTACGTGGAGCTGCTGGGGGGCAATGGGGTGGACACCTCCATGATGCTCCCCATGGCTGACCTCTGCTTCTCCCTCACTGGGCTCGGTGAGTCTGAGCCTCTCCTGTTCCCCTCTAATGTGAAACTGTCATTTTCATTGCAACAGCAGTAAATTAGACTTCTATTAATTAACACTAGCATGAGGCTCAGTATTATTTATTTTAAACTTAAGCAGTAGAGAATGTGTAAAGAACAAAATAAAAGACACTCCCTTATGATGAAATATCTGCATGGCAAATTCTATTTCACCTATAGATTTTCACCACTTTTTACATCGTTAAAAAAGAAGACTAAACCAATACCATATTTTTGAGTAAAATCTATGGATTTCATGAATGCAATAAAAGAGTATGATCATGGATCTTTCACTTAAACTGGAATGAACAATTACGAAATGCATCTGAACTGTAAACCTTCAAATGATCTCCTTTGCTTGACCATAATGTCGGTGGATTGGTGAACATTTAGACCACGTTAGAAAGGCTGGCCAGAGAACAGCACCGGCGTGTCTTTGTAAAGAATCTGGTCTCCTCTCCGGCCCTTCAGCCCAGATGAAGATCGGATGCGATAACTCGGTGGTGCGCCTGGTGTCCAGCGGGAACTACGTCAACCGCGTTTCCTTCCAGTACCGACTACTGGAGCAACGCGAGCTCCCCAAGAGCCGAGAGAACGCTCTGGATAACTTCTGCTCTGTGGAATGAGATCACACACACACACACACACACACACACACACACGTGAACATGGACACACTGTAAATACACCAGTTTCACTAGCGCCGTCAATACATATTTTGTTATTGCCAGATATTTTATCCAGTGTCTAACATTGTTCGCTTCGGTCATAGAATATTTATTTGAATTGAACCAAGAAAATGGAGGATGGTGGATTCAGTATTTTAAGTTATTAGTTGTTTGAGATTCTTGGCAAGATAATTGATTTTAACCCTTCCCTCTGTCCTCAGTTTACCTTGGGGTTTTTTTGTATTCTTGGGGAGGTTTAACATTTTATGCTTTCTCTTGTGTTTAAAATGCCTTGACAATTTAAAAATAAATATTACTTGCATGATTAAGCAAATTTTGTATGTTCTGATTTTGTGAGTCACTGTGTGTTCGTAAGCTTTCTTCCATTTAATTATAAAACCATATGCTCACTTGGTCTTTGTGTTACTAGTATGCTTCAGTATGCAGAAGATTTTACCCAGAAACCACAGGCCCAAAACCGTGGTGACGTTCTTTCAATGTTGTAGAACATATGCTATTTGAATCTATAGTATTTGGTTTTAAATGTTTATTAATCAAAAGCAGATGCTAAACGTGTATCTTATTCAATGGAAGTAGCTTATTGAGCCTGAAGTATCTCACCAACTATTCGATCGGCATGATATTTTTGTGAGGACGTTTACAGAACATTGACTTTAAGGACTGTTCCTCCAGCGCCACGTAGTCGTGTGCTACAGACATTTATGCCCCCCTCATGGTGAACTGGGATAATGTTGCTGATTCCAACATTCAATCTTCACAAAATCCTCAGTTCTACTTTCTTTTTGTTGTTCCAATACATTTAATGATCAAATACATATTATACATATTGAAAATATTGACATTCTCATCGGCCTCAGCTGCAATTTGTGTTCAATTCCAATTAGCATTTTTCAGGAGGGGGCTAACACAAAACAGTAAGACGGTGAATGTGGTCCCCCTTGTACCTGCTGAACATCTGAATGAAGAATTATCACAATTTTACAACTGATCATTGCATTCAGCTCAAAGTAAAAACCAATATTAGACTAGTCTAATCTTAGATCAAATGCTTGAAGCTGAGTCATAGTAGACGCCATTGCTATACTCTGCTAAATGACATGCCTATACAACGCAAATGTGCGCGCATGTACAAATATTTCCTTGGCAATCAATATTCAGCAGCGACGTTGCGTTTTCTCTTCATTTTTGTAATCCAATCTGTTCCAGAATCAAACTCTGGAATAGCTTTCATACTGGTTGCTCATCCCTCAACAATTATAATTAAAAAGGCTTAATACGGAAAGCTATGAATAAAACCCCACAATGTTCTGACACTGTGAGAATACAGTTTCTCTTGTGACCCCTCTCCATCACAGCCTAATCTCTCTCAAACTGTACTGCTCTGGATCCTCCGGCTCTTAATGGGATTATCCCACAAGCCTCAGTGCTCCTATTCCCCTCCACTTCCTTCTCACTGGCTCGCTTTTGATCCTCTCCTTACGTAGAATTAATCTCAAACCTGCTCAACCGCGATGATTCAATTAACCAGCGGATGTCTTTTTTCGCTCCATGTGTTGCAATTTTCAGTCTTCATTAGAGAATGAAACGCACAGTGGATGCCATCGAAGGAGAAAAGGTCTGATTATTCTTCTCTAGCGCTGGGTACAGCAGTCCTGAATGTTCAGTATGAATGACCTGTGATGGTGGACTGGAAATGACTTTGTCGGCCGTCAGACCCAAAAGGGTCATAGGTCCATGTAGACGAGATGCACATCTGTAAAGAAAGAGGCATGCTCGAATGGTAAGTAACAGGAAGTTGAAATGGTGTTTATTTAAGGAATCATTCATGCTGGACTGACAGAATAACCCATTACTGATGTTTCACTCTTTCCCTCTCTTTTCTAACAAACCTATTGTCCAGCACTGTATAGTTTTGGGCTATTATAAAAGAACTTTCATTAGGAGGTCCTTCATCGCTTGTCCTAAATGTCTCGCCCTTGTTCAATGACAATTAAAAAGTAGGATGACATTCGTCCGTTTGTTAAAACTAAAACGTGTTTATTTCTTCCGGGATTTATTCTCCACTCAGCTGAGGAGGACCCTCAGACTGGTTTAGCTCCATAGGGGAGTCGGTATGGATCCTCTCAATTCACACGCGGGCATCAGCACACATGTCGAAAAAAGTGAAATAAGGATTACAGCATAAAAGTAGTGAAATCAACTAGGGCTTTATTAGAAATGCCATAATATGACTTTACTTGACCTGCAATTCTATTATAACGGTATGGAACGGTTGTGGATTCCAGCCTGAGAATCTATGAGAATTGAGGTTGGATTCAAAAGCATCAACAGGTGTGTGGTAGAACAGTGCAGGGAGATAGCAGGAAGGCTGAAGTGTGGAGGATCCTCAGTTCAAACCTGCTCTCTCAGAAGGAGGGTTTGGTTGCAGTCAGGGCTTCAAACTGTAAACTTTAAAACAGTTTTGAGGTTTAGGAAACAATCCCAAGGTCTAATATGAGAAACGAACACAATGAGGCATGTGCTTGAATAGCACAAGGGAACAACTGAAGGGCTGCAGGCTCCAACCTGAGGTCTGAGGTTGTGGGTTCAATCCCCTTCATGCAGACATCACTTCTGCTTTGAAAGAGTTTTGAGGTTTGAGTAGCAGTCTCAAGATTAAATACGAGAAACAAAAATGTGATTTGTGCATGGTGAGGTAGTGCAGCACAAGAGCTGAGGAGGTACTCTCCTTACCCTGTAGGTTGTGGGTTCAAGTCCAGTCTTGGGTTTGAGCCTTTGGCTTTACTTTAGGTTTGAGTAGCAATCTCAAGGTTAAATACAACAAAGAAAGGGTTGGTTAGTGTGTGGTGAAGTAGCACAGCGGAAGAGCTGCTGACATAAGCCCCTGCACTGCATTTGAAGGTTGTGGGTTCAAGCCCAGTCTTGGGTTTGAGCCTTTGGCTTTACTTCAGGTTTGAGTAGCAATCTCAAGGTTAAATACAACAAACAAAGGGTTGGTTAGTGTGTGGTGAAGTAGCACAGCGGAAGAGCTGCTGACATAAGCCCCTGCACTGTCATGCATTTGAAGGTTGTGGGTTCAAGCCCACCTTTGGCTTTACTTCAGGTTTGAGTAGCAATCTCAAGGTTAAATACAACAAACAAAGGGTTGGTTAGTGTGTGGTGAAGTAGCACAGTGGAAGAGCTGCTGACATAAGCCCCTGCACTGCACTTGAAGGTTGTGGGTTCAAGCCCAGTCTTGGGTTTGAGCCTTTGGCTTTACTTCAGGTTTGAGTAGCAATCTCAAGGTTAAATACAACAAACAAAGGGTTGGTTAGTGTGTGGTGAAGTAGCACAGTGGAAGAGCTGCTGACATAAGCCCCTGCACTGCACTTGAAGGTTGTGGGTTCAAGCCCAGTCTTGGGTTTGAGCCTTTGGCTTTACTTCAGGTTTGAGTAGCAATCTCAAGGTTAAATACAACAAACAAAGGGTTGGTTAGTGTGTGGTGAAGTAGCACAGTGGAAGAGCTGCTGACATAAGCCCCTGCACTGCACTTGAAGGTTGTGGGTTCAAGCCCAGATGTGGAAATAGCATTTAAAAAGAGTTTTTAGGTTAAACTCACATGCTCAAGGTTAAATAGGAGAATCAAAGTTTGCAAAATGTGACCAGGACTGGTAGTGTAGGGGTGCAAGAAGGAGCCGAAAGCCTCTGTAAGTGCCGCCCGTGGGTTCAAATCCCGCACCTGCCAAGTCGTGAGCACACTACCGCGGAGGTAGTAGTGGGGGCATTGTCCCCACTGGTTGTTTCAGAGAAGTGAACCCTAGGGGTTATGCAGAAACACAAGGCGCGTTCACTTGAGTTATGATGGCATTGTCAAGAATGATGAAGAATCTTTTGCTGATGAATTTGATGTTAATTGCTTTAGCCTTTTAGCACTTATTAGCCATGCTACGTAGCCTATAGGGTTCCACCTTTTTGACGGGAGAGAAGGCCGGATGAGTCAGTAAAGATGAGCAGATGTGTCTCATTCAGTGGTTACACTGACATGAAATTTATTACAGCCTCTGAGGGCATCAAGACAATCACATGTTTGTCTACTTCATCCTGTGGACAACCTTAAACTTACAGTCTGGCACAGGGTGTAGATTTGTTTACCCTTTTTAGTGCATCCACCCTCCAATTCTCTGTTACATTCAAATTCAACTCACTTGTGCCTTTACCAATGCAGGAAGGATGAATAGCATGCTTGATCCTCCGAGTTGCACCAATCCGTCTCTGGGGCAATATCCCATTATGATTTTTTATAAATGTCAGTTACCCAAAACTAAAAAAGGATTTAGGAAGAGCCCCTTGAGGGTTGAACCCAGATAAGGTTTAAAGTATAGAAATTTGGGGCATTTGGCATTAGTGACAGGGACGTGTAGGTTGCTCCATCTAAGATCATTCCAGTCATGTCATGGGAAAAGAAATATTGTGAAAAAAGTCAAAATATGTAGGGTCAAAAATGTCACAGAAAAGATTTTCTTTAAATGATAGGTACAAAATTATTATACAAAAATATATGTAAGGTCAATATTTATATAATATAATATATATATTATTAGGGCCGGGACTCGATTAAAAATATTAATCTAATTAGAGGCTTTGTAATTAATTAATCAAAATTAATCGCATTTTAATTGCATAAATATTTGACCTGAGAACAGTGAGAAGTATTTTTTTTCACATGGATTTTTATTTTTGTTCAACCAATTCCAGCAGACAAGTGTAGAAATAGCATATTTAGAAATATAGTACTTTCAGAAATTCAGGTAGCCTATAGGTAAGTAGACCTTCTGTGAAACTATGTTTTTTTAAGTAGACCAATACTTTCAAGTACATTTAGAACATTGGTTATTTTTTCAGACGTGGACTTAGTTACCCTGGTCTTTAAACCAGTCATCTGGTGCAGTGTGGGTTGGGTGTGGGTCCACGCTAGCTGCTAATTGTTTTGCGTTGAGGTGATACTTGAGGCTCGATGTGAATTCCTTGTTGCACAGCTTGCACACAACCACTCTCTTATTGACGCTTCCATCCGTGTGTTTATTATAATAAGATTTCCCATTCACGGGGCCACCCGACACAGTCTCATCAGCTTCTTCGTTCATGTTCACTGTGGTTTGTTGTTGTCTGAAGTCATGAACGCTAGTTGGTGCTCCAGTCTAATCGGTCCTCCAAAACTCATCCGGTGAGAAACGTTCCGCGGTGCAAAAAATAAGTGTAAAAATGCGTAAAAAATGTTTGTGTTATTTTTTGTGTAATTAATTAATCGTAATTAACGCTCAAGTCCCGGCCCTAATTTAAATAAGATAAGTGCTTTAAGTCAGATGGCACTTATTTAGCACTTTTAGGTTGGCTTTCTTGAAGAAATGTTACTTTCTTATTGTTCTTGGTTGAATGTACTCACTATAAGTCGCTTTGGATAAAAGCATCAGCTGAATAAAATGTAATGATTATAGATTACTTTACTATGATTGTCCCTTTTAAATAATGGCATAAGAATGATATAGCTGTTTCATCTAACATCAGTAAATAAGGTTTGTATTTGCTTTTAAATTAGTGGTAACTAAAAAGCACCGTCTCTGTACAATTTATTTTCCACTGCATGTGGTTTGCAAACATACAACAGATCAAATTGTATTTTCTGTAGCGTAGCACAATGTATTGTATATAATATGTAATGTATATAATATAATATAAAGTGTAAGAGCTGCCGTCATTATTTCACTGGACAGCTTGCCTCATGTAAGCTGGAGTGACTAGCAGCAACTAAATGATATATGTCTACATGCCGGATGGACTCACTTTGCAGTACGGCTAATTAAAATTGGAAGCAGTCAGACATCCATAAATGAGCATTCATTGGTGAAAATGTGTCCATTCAACATATTAACCTATTAGTGTATGACCTTTTTTTCTCTGGCTTTGTTTACCTCGTTAAAAAAGAATTATCTCAATCAACTTCAAAGTTAAAATTAGCACCTGATCCCAGAGCAAACATATTATATTGTACATTGTTCAGACACTACTTGGACAGTATTTGGTAATGTAATGTTTTAAAGTCTGTTATGACTTACAATCTTAAGAAATGCAGCTGTACTCTACTGCATCTATTCAGGGGCATTTAAGGAGGTATATCCGCTGTTGTAAATCAATAACGAGGAAAAACAATTAGGTAATCCGTTAGATACTGCTCCTTTATTTGACAGCATGACTCACAAAGCTAAATTTGTAGGTATGATCTGTAAAAGCTCTTTTTTGCAAAACGATTACTTTGTAATCTCCATATGAATGTGCTCATTCTGTTCTTAATAATCATATAGATTAGGTTTAGGTAGAGTTTACTTTGTTATTGATATTGATCTCTAATATCAGAGAATGACTGATGAGTGCAGTGTACACAAAGGATATGGATTCTTACACTAGTTATAATGGCTACACCAGCTGTTTTGGGTTTTATTTTGCAGACCACATTATTATTAGAGTGACTGAACAAATACACTTGGTTCATATCTACAATATATTTATTGATAATAGACATACACGGGAGAACTGCTGCAATCTGGACCTGTCTAGAAGATTCATATTTTAAGGATCTCACCATTATGCGGAGTTTTGTTCTCCTATACTGCCCCCTACTGGCTTCTTTCAGTAACCCAGGATGATGTGTGGTCAACTTTACAAATCGTGCTCTCTTCTAAACTTCAGCCCATGTAAACAAGCAAGACAAGTTTGGTCGTATTACCATTACAAAAAAATACATTGTTTATTGTGTGAGTAAGTAAAAGATAAGAGGAAATATACCATTAAATAATAAAGGACATAAGGGGCCATTAGTGCAAGCAAAAATCAAATAATCTCTGATTACAGGGACCTTTCCTCTACATTTAAACCCTCAAAGCATCAGATTTCGAAAGCATGAAAATGTAAAAAGGCAGCTCATCTTCAACAGAAGAGTGTGATGATGGATCAGGGCGCCAGAAGGAGAGGGACAAAGACTCCACGGTGTTTAGCTCCATTACACAGCTCTTCAGTGCCACATCTGACACCCACGGCATCCATGTTATTGCACACGTCACTCCTCATGCATTGCTTGGTGATCATATTTTCAGCAGCTGCAACCGAGAAAGACAATAAATGTTCTATTAAATAAAGGGAAAACATTTGATTTGAAGTGATCAAGAATTACAGTTCAGACAAAATAAATGGCACAATAAAGAATAATGGGATGCAATAATCGTAACGGGATAGCAAAGCCACATCAGATTCACCTTACCACCAGTGGTGCTGCAGCGGTCTTACTGTCTAGGGCGGTTCCACACCTGAGTGCAGGTGCCCCAGTCTGCGCTCCAGCAGGTGAAACACTTTAACTCACACACTGAAGGCACTGAAGTAGGAATAACTGTCTCAATGGCCAACAAGAACAACAACATTTCTGGACTGATATCTGCTCTGCTGATTGCTCACATACTGCTCTTACCTCCTGAAGGCATCACACCATACATCAACAGCGAAGATACACATAGCCTCATATTGGGCCTTTGACGAAATGGGAAAGCTCAAAAAATTGGAGACACGTTGGTCCTCTGATGTGAAATGAACATCATCCACTTCATTGTGTGTTTTACATTGTCCAAAACAAAAAAAACACTTGAGCTGGTCAGTGGTGAAGCTGAGGCTGCAGCTGCCACACCTTGAAAGGTCGATGTGTAACTAATCAATGTTTGCACAGCCTGAATGACACTCAAATCATCGTATAGAAATGGCCTCTTTTAGGGCCGACTAGAAAAAACGTAACACATATGCTGGTGACACACTTTTGTGATAAGTGACAATCACAGTTAACCACAATTAGTTCTGTGTAAAGCCACATCTAATTACTCACTATCCCTGCTCAGAAAATCCAATTGTAGCAACCATCTGCCCATTCAAAACCACATTCAACACTCACTCACATACACACACACACATAATTTTCGGAGCTCTTTTGTGTCCATCTTGTGTCATTAATCTGCTGCCAGAAACAGAAGAGTGACTCAAAAAGATTCCCTGAGCAGTCTAGGGCCACTAAACCAAACAGTTAAAACACCAATTTCCCATGGCAGGACAGCTTAACTTGTAAAGGATAATCCTCCTCGCCTAAACATATCACAGCAAAGGACTGACCTGCCACCCCTGTTCAACCTGTCTAGGGTCTGTTGTAAGGCGCTTGGCCTTTTGGCCCTGATTTAAGACCTTGTATAGGAGGCAGGTTTCCGTAGCAGGTTAACCACCAGCTACCAAGAACTAATTCCTTTCCTGCTCCATGACAATTTGTTTTACTTTTTCTTTTTTCTTTCTTGAAAAATATATAAATACTTGCTGCAGTACCTGGCTTTAGTCTTCTTTGTGAGTCAGTAGCTGTGTGTGTAGGTGTCACGGGCGTAGCCGGTGCGGAGGGAAGGCAGGACTCGAACGCAGAGTTCACGAACAGGTGCTCTTTATTCGAACCAAAAACCGAGGAAGGTGCACCAACGACGACGAGAACATAGACACTGACGCAACCAGGGACAACAGGCACACAGGGCTTAAATACACAAGGGAGGTGCAGGTGATTGGACACAGGTGGAAGCAATCAGGCAATCACAGGACAAGGCAGGAAGTGAAGTTAACCCAGGGACACAAGAGACATGAAACTACAAAATAAAACAGGAAGAGGACCCAAACCGTGACAGTAGGTGAAGCTGTGTGACTGTACTTTGCACTTGATGTAGCGCTGTTTATTTACTGGTTTTGCATTGGTTCAACGGAAGTATGGTTTACCATAATCCAATAATATTGGACTGGTGAAAATTCAGTTTTGATTTTGATTGAATCAATATGAATAGGTCAGATCTAAAAGACAACCAGTGTTAAAATAAGTAGTCAGATTCTCAACATAAGTCATAGCACCAATACAATAATGTAAAAATCATGCTCAATTGTAAAGTATAAAACCAGTTAAAGTTTAAGTACTTCAAAAGCCGTCTCACCGTTAAGGCCTTTAGTTGGTGGCCAATGATGGTTCCCAACATAAGGTTTGCACCCTCCCTGAAGGATCACAAAGTCAATTTTGGAGTGACCTTTATTAGATTTATAGAATAGAAATGAAATGTGTATTTATAGTTAGGGGATTGCCCTTTGACCTTTCCTTTTTTGATAAAATATCAGAGAAATTGGCTTCTAACTGGAATTGTTTTCAACCTCACAGTCTGTGACAACACCACAATTGACCCTTTGCTAAGTCCCACCCTCTAACGCAGACTGGCCAATGACAGCGTAGCAGTCTGCAGTCTTCACTCCTCTGCTTCATGCAGTCTCATGCTATCCATCGCTTTATTTAATGCTCAGGCTACTTTTGCGGATCTGGAGCTAGTCGTGTTCAAACGCTGTGAAATAGTGATATTTGTAACCCTGGGAGCTTTACACACATTAAAAAACTAAAATAGCTATGTGGGGAGGACTGGCACGTTCAATGGTAAAACACCTGCCAATAATACAACTCAGTTTGCCAATGTCAGTTTATTGTTTTTAAAATATGTGGACATGTTATTAATTTATTGGGAAGGTAAGTTGGTACAACGCAATACATGCCATTATGCTACTAATAACTACTAATAAGATCCTGTAAATGACCAGCGGTTGGAGCGCCTGCTCGATTTCAGGATTCCAGGAGGTGACGTTCACTTCCTGAACTGGGGGACGGGGGGGGGGATCTTGATGTCCTGCCCCTTCTCCAGCTTCTTCTCACACTCGATTAGGTAGTTAACGCCGTCAATCACAAGTTGCACCAGCTCAACCTGTGGATGCATTGGAAGTACTGTCAGAAACCACATGACATCTGTGGAACAGGTCCAGGACATTTGAATATGTATCCTATCATCCACTAGGGGGACTTTTGCTCACTGAGCTCAGCCTTTCAGGAAGTACTTCCTCTGGGTGACTGCGATTGGCACCGTGCAGCCACAACCCTGACCTCTGACCTCTGCCGTCTATGAGCTTTAGCCGCCGTTGGTTGACCTCGGCCTGAGGGGAAGTGCCGTAGGAGCGGCTCAGCTCAGGAGGCACATCCCCGCGTGGATTACAGATTACAGACCAGCAGCGTTTCACCTGCTGGGATGTCTGCTGTCCTCCGTCTGACTTTGTGTCTTCATCTGCTGCTCGTCTCTACTTTGTCCCTAGGCTGCAGACTTAACCCCTTCAGGTGTTTACCTCCGACTTGCCCAGTCGGTCGAGGTTGGAGACGTCGACGGTGTCTCCGGTGGCGGCCGTGTCCACGCCTCCCGTGCCTCTCTTCTGTAGCCTCAGGTTTTCCAGGATCCGTTTGAAGCGAGGGTCCTAGATCATAAACACCCAACAAACAGTCAGAGAGAGAACACACCCGCGTGTGTGGTTTAAGTTGAACTGCGTGCTTCATACCCTGCTGAGGATGGGCAGGCGGATGTGCACGCCGGCCCTGAGGCCCGTGCCGAGGTTAGAGGGGCAGGTGAGGACGTAGCCCAGACGGTCGTTCCACATGAACTCCCAGCCTCTCTCCTGAATTAGTTGCTCCACCTACAAGATGCAGGAAAAGAGTATTTATTTTTTACTCAACGTTATTTTTTGGAACACATAATTCAAAGTTTTTTTGATGTGTTAATTATAAGTCACACGTTATTTTTTGTGCACCTGCTTAAGACCCCTACAGAAGCGTTCAAACACCCTCTTCATGTTTCCTCCTTTCTCCATGGATATGATCCTTGTGTGGTCCTCCTCGTTGATCCAGATCAAGAAGTTCTTCTCGTTGTTGTGCCTGTGACAATCAGGGACGCACACAGTGAGATGCTGTCCATGCCACTACTGGTGAGAGTGAAAATTGATCAGTGCAGAACAGCTGTTGGGAAATATATTAAGACTAAATCAAGGCATCAAAACAAGACATAAAATGACCAATCACATAAAGGCCAATTAGTTAGTGAGGTTTAGGGTTGTTTCCGAATGCTACCAGTGATGCATTAAGCACTGCGTGATTAAACACACACGGGAGGCTTGCGTGGGTGAGTCTGCTTGTTGTTTTCTGTGGATTTAAAGCCTTGCAGCAATGGGGGCACAGCGCTTTCCACATGATCTGCTCTTACATAATTTAACAGAAAAACATTGTAATCTTATTCCACCGTATAATCCACTTCTCTCCAGTCTTGTACGGCATGCTGGTGGAGCCTAATGGTGTCTGACGTCAGACAGTATTCCCACCTTTAGAGGTAATAACCCTTTGCGTCCAACAAATTGGACAATGTCATCAAATAAGAGCGCTGAAAAGAAGTCCAACTATGCAGTGACTACAGGTAAGCTACACAAACAGCTGAATGCTGCTACTTCTTCCAGACTACGTTTCTCCTACCAGATCCCACGAGCATCAGGCCAGTCTCTGGCCATCCCAGCTGACATCAGCAGAGGTGACACAGGTTTATCAAACAGGAGGTGATCCTGATTGGCCGTTAAAGGGACAGAGGGGACACGGGATACCAAAGGTCATCAAAAAACGTTTCAAAACCACATGCAGAACCTCGCGTCTCAACGCGTGTGACTTCACACCCACATCGATAAGCTGCTGCTGCTCTCTGTCGGACATCTCTCCCAGGCTGTAGTAGCGGCCGCTCAGGTCTCCCTTCAGGCCGGACAGGGCTGTCACAGCCACGCGCTCCACCTCGCGGCGCTCGGAGCGTGAGCACGCCGGAGGGAGACTCAGTCCACGGATGCTGCGACCGGTACGGACGCGGGAGGACAGCACGTAGCGCTCGTCAAACATTCCCGCGGTGACCTGGCGGGGAGGAAGGGTTTGGTGACTGTGGGGAGGAGGGGGAACAAAGGGACAAAAGGGGTCACAGCGCGTGCATGTGAAACCTTGGAAGCGTCCAGGTCGGTGGGGTGTTTCATCGTGCGAGGTTCGTAGCCATTGTGTCGGTCCTTGATAACGGGGTCAAAGAGCTCTGCAAACACCTGATGGAGAAAAAAAAAATCAAAACACTCAGTTTTCCCCCCTTTTAGGAATGTAGACACAACAACACACTGTAAACATGAACTCCAACCTCGTAGCTCTCCTCATCTCCTGCTACCATGCCCACAGTCTTGATGAAGGGGTGTCCAGGGTTGTCCACCCCAGTCTGGATGCATTGGTCCAGGGTCCAGTCATTGGGGGTCTTCTTGTCCCTCAGGCGGCCATAAATGGACGGGGTCAGTGCTGCTGCCATGCAGTTGTTGTGCTTCCTCAGGTCAGGGTAGTCTGCACTGTAGACGAAACAGAAGCTTCACCACTAGTCGAGCTCTTTCATAGTCTAGTAGTCCGTAAAGCTGCCCATATAAATATGATTTCATTAGCTTCAGTGTTGTTCAGTAGTATTTGAACGTGCATAGAGGAGAGTGGGGTGATTTGTGCCAGGGGGGAAGTAGATCCACCCCCTGTTTCTGGAAAACCATAGAAGAAATTGGTCATGTGATCACACAATTTTGAAAAGCCATCCATTTTACTCATCATCCAAAGAAGAGAGATGGATGGCATGAGGTAAGCACATTTTCCATGGCCTCACTTTACAGTCACTTTGAGTAAAAACGGGCACAACTCACCCCACTTTCCCCTTCATTGTTTTTAAGGATTTCATTTGCAAACCTTGCATTGTGTATGATTATACTGAAATGTTTTCATAAAAATATTGAAATGATCAGCGGACGCATTACCTGGGTGGATAGAGCCTCGTCCTCTCAGCAGCAGCAACAATGTGGTCACTGAGAAGGTATCCAGATGCCAGTGTACCAGCTCCTATGCTGGCCAGAATCACCGCTGTGTGACGGCCAGACATCATACGGGTGAAAGAGTTCGCCATGGTTATGTGGTCGTTGTTATTACCTGGGGAAAGGTCAGAGGGAAATGCTTACTTAAGCTTTATCCTGCTTAAATGTCACTGATAGCATCCAGACTTTATTAAAATAGCGTAATTTCTCTTCTCTGTGTCTCTCAGTTGTGAGAATCAAACGTTGTGTGATATTGTAGTAATCTAAGCATTTGCAATGCACCTTTTTATTGCAGTGAGTCATTACTGTAACAGAGACGACTGCGGCCTGTGTGATGAGATTACTCCAGAAGCAGAGAAAGGCCTCTGATTGGTCCGTCCTGGCGAGCCACCAGCTCAGGTGATTAGATGATTTGTGATTGGGTACTGAGAGAGCTACTGGCCCCTTGTATCATTATATAGGTAAAGCATCATGAACTGCAATATACATTCATATTATACAGAGATGCTGCAGCATCTTTGCATATTTCTTCTTATGCAATTGCAATTCTATATGAATCTAAAACCATGGGTCCAAATCTCCCGTCACACACCCACACAGCACAGTGTTGGTAGTAGCAGTCGTCAAGGTTAAAGTTAAGTGGCTATTTGGAGTTGTCTTAAACCCAGCACAACATATGATCCCTTTAGACATCTTGAGCTTTACACACAAAGAGCAGGTGGGAAATATAGAGACAGAGAGGGGTCAAGTGGTTTGGAGGAGAAAGGCGGTAAATTGAGTTTTAGAGGAAATACAGACACGTTTAAGACAGTCGGAGGTGCAGGACAGGATGTCTCACGTTGGAGGCTTGGAGGTTTAGAAAGAGGGATCTTCATCCAAGACTACAGAAGATAAGTAAGGAAGGAAGGTGATTAAGATGGCCACCCGTAAGCAACGAATGAAGGCATGTTACACGGGAGATGAACGGGGACCAGTAGTTGCCAGGTGGCTAATCCCTGTTACCATCAAACTGTATCATAGAATCCATAAAAACTAACAATTGCTTTCACTTCAGGAGGCAAGAAACGCCTGTGGGGAGAACTCACCTGAGTCCTGTGTGAAGAGTGCAGGCCTTTGTGTTTCCTTCGGCTCGGCTCGGAGACGCTCAGCCTGCAGAGTGAGAGCAGACTGAGGAACCGAGATGGGATCAGAGGGACGGGGACACTGGCTGAGGATTAGCCTCTTACCGGGCATCAGACAGGAAATCCTCTTTCTGCTGTCAGTCAGCACGTCTGCCTCTTCGCACATGAAACTCGCAAGCACACACGCAGACACACAACTACACACACCGATATACATTAGTGCAATCAATCTGTGTGACGCAGTGCAAAGTACAGTTTTGGCACCGGCGTGAAGGGTGTGGACAAAAGCTAATATATTTAAACACAAACTCGGGAAGCACAGCATATATAGCATATATATATATTTTATGTTTTATTTAAAAACACTTTGGTCAAATTATAATATGTCTGGTGGCAGAGGAATGTTTAGGCCAACAGGGTGCAGTCCATAAAGGCACGGAAGTCTCCCTCTTTGTGTGCCGTGCTGCTACTTGAGTTGTGTCCCTTGTCCTGTCGGCTCTGTTCCATCACGTGTCGTCCTATTGAAATGTACAAGATGCATGGTATTTTGGTTTTTAATGTCTTTCTTTTTTCAGTGCATACTTTATTGCAGGGAGTGATCCAAGGTCACCTTTCCTAGACAACAGGTATATTACCTGTACCGTGTAATTAAACAAACTGAACATGTCATTTCTGTTTCTACGTGGTCCCACCTTTACATTTCTCCTCTTCTCACCCTTACACCCGATTTCAGACCTATTTACCAACCTGTGTACTGTTTACTAGTATCCATTCCCGAGCGCAATGCACCTTCTAGCGGCCTGCATTGGAAATAGCAGTGTAGTGACTTAATGGCAATGACAATTCCTGAGCACTTAACTGAATTAAAATAAATACCAAGGTGTTGATATAGACTGGTTATAGGTTGTGTGTACGCCTAAGCATTTGTTAGGTTCATTTTTTTTGCCCCTGTCCTCTTTCTCTGTGCTCGGTGTTCAGATATGTAGTGGAATGATCTAACTTGCATAGTTAGATGACTGCCCTCTGTTCTAGCTCATGTCTGACACGTTGATTGAGCATATTGTGTTGGAAATCCCAGGTTTGTGCTGCCTACAGTGACTTGTATTATGTGTTAAGGTTATCAGAATAGTCATAGTACGGGTCAGAAAAGTAATAAATAATAAAGTTGAAAAAAATAATTTTAAAAAGCTAATTTATTAGTGTATTAAAACATTCAGACTGGATTTCAGGGGAAGTTAAACTATGATGAAGGTAGCTTTTGCCTTAAGAGTTCAGTCCTGTGTCCTGACTTTTGTTTAAGTACCAGAAGCAGAGACTTAATACCATTGAAACGATTGCACAGTCCAATGAAATGCACAAACACGTAAGGCATGTTGAATTTATTTCTCCTCCATCGACGAGTGAAAATGCAAACAAATACACAGTAATGATTCAAAACAAACCGTAGTATCCTGCATTCCTAGACGTGTGCCGAAAAGACCGAATTACCGACGCGGTACAAACAAGTTTCCCAAAAGCAAAGCCTGAAAACATCTCCTGTGATCCATCTCTTACTTCCGACACTGCTACTCGATAACAACGGGCTCTTTTGCAGATCACATAGCCTAAAAACTATGCTTGAGCTGGAGACAAATTGGACACATTCAATGGACAAAAGATTGTTTCTAAGCCTTTTAACAGAGCCTCCTGACAGCTACCGAGACAATATTGATATAGAAAAGCAGAGGGACAACGCACAGGGAATGCACAGTTGGACATGCACAATATGCAGCTGTTGTGTGCATGCAGGACAACTATGTTCATCATATCAGCAATACGGAAAAAACAAATTCTGATTAATCAAATGCTACATTTTTTTTCACTTTCAAACAGATTTCTTGCAATACAAGAGCCTGGGATGCAAAACTACTATTCAACATAAAGGCTAAAGAGACGTAGAAACAATAAAAATCAATATTCACAGCATCATAATTCAAAGTCAAATCTCTTCATCAATCATGTGATATGTGTGGGATATCTATATACAAAAATATCATAAATGCAATATGTTATTAAATAGCATGGTAAGATAACGATCATACTATCACTCAAGCGAAGCTACATCTCAGAGAGTGCAAAGACGGTGTCGGCCTACAGCCCAGTTACACACACGTCTGTATCAGACAGCTCGTAAAAGCCAAACAAATCCAACAAATACACAAATGCTGCAAAAGCTTTGGGTTAGTAGAGGTTACTACAATGTTTAAACACTAGAGGGAGATATTTGCTGCAATGACTATACTTTGTTTACACTAACATGCTACTCTTAAGTCTACATCACCTATTTTCTGAAAAAACGATGTCGAATGAGTTAAACTCAAGTCCAATTTGAAGGTAAATCTCAAGCTTTCATGTAAAGTTTTACGCTTGTGTATTGGTGACCTACACGGTGGAAGGCACTAACAAAGTGTTTATATTCATCATTCATGTGGACGTTTTTTTATTTGCTCTCCCTTCAGCCCTTAGGCAAGGAAGGACTAAAGACTAATACAGAATATGTTTCATCAATCAAAATATATAAACCTTTTTACTTTCAATTATTTTCATTTTAATATCTTTCTGGATTATACTTTCCCACTGAGGATGCATAGTGGCTTAGAGGGTCACTCCAGTAGGAGCGATGCATGCTAAGCTAAGGGTCAGGGGTCAGGTGGCAGGCCATTTAGACAGTTACATCCCAAGCTGAATTCATGCAAATGTTATGCAGTGACCATCATGACAAAAAGCAGTTTTTTGGGGTGGGGGGGCTCTCGTTCCCGGGGCGTCGCACACAAATGCACAGGCAACAGCACATAGACAAGAGCTTAGACACCTCTCTGTCACACTATCTGTATATGCTACATCTCCGTTCCACCCGTTCACTGCATGCTGCATGTATGATGTCATGGGCGCCACACTCTCCACCGAGGAATGATGAGCGCACGCGGCAACCAGCTGTTCTCCTCAAAAAAAAACCACACGCGAAGCAACCAAAACCTCCTCCTCGTGTTCTCCTTGACGACAATCAAGCCTACACTTCCAACAGACTTGTCTCCTTCTCATGCTCCCTCTGCCTCTTTTTAAAAGCTTGTACAACTGTCCCCAGACTTGACTCTAAATACATCTACCACTTCAGTCTGAACTTCTCTTATTTGCACCTCACTCTCAAAACTCTCTGATTCCCTCCTGATTGATGAGATTGCATGGGCGTGTTGCCCTTGGGGGTCCAGGTTTGGCAGGTTCCCACTGGCCACAAACAGCTGCAACTCAGGCAGGAAGCCTGGGCTCAATCTTCAGCGAGAGATCATAGAGTGTGTCTTCATCCATGATCAGAGTCTTGTCCAGGAGGTACTGGGTCACCTGGGAAGAGAACATAGAGATTGGGGAGAGATGTTGTAAGTTGCAGACCAGCAAGGCATCGTAAATGTAAAGCTGCCGCTTCATTTTGTTCTGTTCAGTTCATCTTTAAAATGTTTGAGCAGCTGCATCACGAGATGGTTGTAAAACGGCTGGTTTAATCCTAAATGTCTTTCTTAACTCCAAAATTAGATCTCCTAGTTGTCTGTGAATAGTCCAAAATAAAGATGCAAGGGTTATTCTGATACACAGTGGATGTCGTAAGCATAAATATCTGACGTAGTAGCTGCAGAAAAAGGAGGATTGGATTATTGGTGGCTTATAGACAAATCTCTATTATATGGCTTCAAAATGTCCTTTTCCTCCTGAAGTTTGTTCTGAACCTCTGATCGTGTCTTTTGGGTTAAAGCTCTTTGTAACTATGTTTTATAGCAGCTCTGCATGAATACATTTCATCATTTATTCTTCTTAAAATGTACTGCACATTCTATGATGTTCTTTTTTTTTTTTACAAATTGAAAGGCACCTCTATTGGAAAATATAATGTGTTTACAAAAAGTACCTTGGGTTGATGCTCTATTCGGTACGGAGTCTGCTGAAACTGTCGGATCTCTCTGATGATGTGGGAAATCTAAAGAAAAGGTTGAATTTAAAATGACAATCGAAGTAGAAGTATACATGTAGAGATGATTTGAATGTTGTCTTTTTGATTAGTATGCCTACCATCCTCATTTTGGAGAAGTTTACGAGACCTTCCTCAGTTAAATTGGGTCTTCCCTCCTCGATAAAGGCCAAGTCAGTTTGGTACATTCCCAGGTACGGCACACACGGAGGGTTGCAGCTGCAGGAAGACAGTTGGAAACGGATGAAGTCTCCCACACTGTCTCCAGGTCGGTAAAAGCAATGTGTGGTCACGATTGCAACCTCTTACTTTTTCAGGGTCTCCCTCAGATTTTTGGACCTTCCCTCTAGAGACACGGTCTTCTGCAGTTTGTCCATGAGGGTTTTAGCCTGGACAAGATGACAATATGCATTTAAAAATGAGGTCATCTCTTTATACATAACGTGTTTTTAAATTCACAGTAAGAGGACTATTCCACCTGTTTGCTGACTTTAGCCCAGGTCTTCTTCAGGCGGTAGATGGCGCTGCGATTGAGTGCGGATGTGATCTCCAGCACTCCGTTGTAGTTGTTGATAAAGCGGCAGATGTCAGCCACTGCGACCCACTTTTCGATGGAGCTGGCCCTGGAGCCCACATCGGTGTGGGTCATGATCTGCGATGCCACCAGGTTACTCATCTTCAAAACGGGGGGAAAAAAATGAACTGCATTGATCCCACGATGGGTGAATCACATTGTTACAGCAGTTTAATGGAAGGGCCAATTTTTTGAAATGACAAAATAAAATAAGTAAAAATCTAGAAAGCAAATACATCGTTGAAGTGTTGAGTAGTTTTCATGATGTATGGCGTCCTCTCTGTCTTATCCACCTTCATCCAGCCAAGTCCCAGGAACTCTCTAAGAGAATTAGAAACATTCGACTTAACGATATTCCAAGCAGAGGGAAATAACATTACTGAAACTAATTAAATACCACCGGAAAATACAGATGTCCCATGAAGGATGTTGAGAAATCAAGAACTCAACTAGGAATGCAAGAAATGATTGTTGCATTACTGTCAAGCAAAATCTAACATTTGATAACCAAGAATTTAATGACTAAATTATGCAAATAATCTAAAATGTAATTGCAGTTGTTTCAGGTGTTTCCAAAAGCTGATCTGAGGGTAAAAACACCGGGCCTGAGCAAAGAGAGGACTGACTCGTAAGGAATGCTCCTGAAGACGATGTGATCCAGCAGGGTGATCTGCTCGGCCAGCTCCATCGCAGACAGAGACTCGAAGCACTCGGCCTTCGGGCAGTCCGCCTAAACACAGGGACACGCGCCATGAAGAAACACACCCTCACACCATGGCGTGGATAGTAAAGGGACGGGCTGAATGAAGAATATGTTTACACAGGAGAGGCTGTGTTGATCCCACCGGGAGAGAGCAGTGGCTACCGACTTCACACAAGTAAATCCCACAGTAAAGTGCCATCCAAGAGTCACATTAAAAGCTGCACCACTTAACACGTTTAAAATCACAAGAAGTTACAGTAGCATTCCTTTTTTTTTTTTTTTTTTTGCTCACCATCTGTAAGATGTCCTCTATCCTCAGCTGAGCGTCCTCCTGCTCGTCTTGAGAAAGGCCACTAGGAGACAGAGTGGAATAGAATAGGCTACAACTGAATAACACAGTAACACAATGAGTCAATGAACGGAAACCAATACAAATGGAGGCAATGAAACAGAAGATATATTTTGGTAGAACACCGATCACAATGATATGAACAGTACAGAATAGATTAGATCGAAACAGAAAATAAAATAATACAGAACCAAAATAGATTCAAATAGAGTAGAATTGAATGGAATAGGACAAACCAGAATAGGAAAAAAATCAGGGTGCAACGTAAATATAGAAAAGAATAAGGCAACGCTTTCATGTCAACTGAATCATAAATGGAGGACAATTTGATGGCACAAACCATTCAGCTTTCAAGTGTTATATTCAAGGGCTTCACCCACGGGCTGCATGTGTGTGTGTGTGTGTGTGTGTGTGTGTGTGTGTGTGTGTGTGTGTGTGTGTGTGTGTGTGCGGGTACCTTAGTATGTTGGCCGTAGCTTTATTCTCCTGAGGGAGCAGGTCTGGGTCCCGGAGCACCTCCCCCAGGAGACAGATCACCGAGTTCTTCAGCTCCACGTTCATCTCAAAGTCCTGAGCACAGACACAGGTCTGTAAAGGTTTCATCCTAAAGGTATGGTCTATGATACATCATGATATCGATATGAGATGAGATATATATTCTGCGGATCCTGAACTGATGTATTTGGGGTTATTGTGTCTCTATGTATATTGATTGACTCACGAGTTCCTCTGTATGATCCTTCATGTCTTTCAACTGTCCTGAGCCCCCTGGGGCTTTTCCTCCTCCTCTTCCCTTTCCACTGCCACCCCGATTCAACTCTTGTTCAAAGGTCAGTTTTAACAAGCTCTTTGGTCTTTAGCCCCCCACAGAGAAATATAAGTGGTTTCACAGAAAATGTTCTAATGTGTATATGCTTTGTTTCCTTTTAATAAGCCAACAAACGCCGGCTCATCATCACACCATTTTGTGTTATTGAAGAAAAATCCATAATATTATCAATGCAGTTAGACCTCTAAGCTGGGAGTCAAGCAATTACCGTGATATTCACTTCATTAGAGGCAACGCTGACAGTTTAGCAGAAGAGTAGGTGGACTCAGGCCGGGTGTCCAGTTTGAACAGCAACAATATTCAGTGTGTTTGAGTGCACGTGGCTGTTTACATGCTCAAGTGAAAGCAGCGGAGCAGAGAGAGAGAGAGAGAGAGAGAGCGCATCAGACACCCGCTTTAATGAGACCACAGACTTGATCCGCCCAGCAAAACAGGGGAGCACACACACACACACACACACACACACACACACTGGTGGGCGCAGACAGACCTGTGAGTGTTTGGAAACCCAGTGGCGCAGCACGTTGAGGACTCTGTTGGTTGCAGCTCGTCGGATGATGAACTCTTTATCACAAGTTCTTTCAGAGTTAGTGAACACTTAAATTAAAGGGAAAATTTAAAGAAAAGAAAGAGGAAAAGAACTGTATTTACCAACAAAGTGTCAGTTGTTGAAAAGCACTGGGATTTGTGTGATTTGTTAAGACATACGGTGTTTCTGTAAGATTTTTTTGAACGATTTACAGAATGTTTGTGTGTGTGTGTGTGTGTGTGTACCTGGTGGTGAACCATGTCCTGCTGCTGCTGTGGCAATTGCAAAGGCTGAAGCAGGAGAGACTGGGCAGCGGGAGTTATCCCCTGACTGAACTGCAGTTTCAAACACATAATTATCGTCAAATGCAACAATCAACTGTTTCATTCATACACACAGAATACAATAAGAAATACAATCTGCTCACTAAAGGTTACGTGTAAGCACTCGGCCAAATGTGGAGGCTATGACAAAAACCACATTTCAAGAGAAGGTATTTGGAAAAAAAGACACCCACACACACACACACAGTAGTACCTCCAGGCGGCCTGTAGCGGAGGTGCCGAGGGGTGGAAGGCGAGCGACACGGAGACATGTCTCCTGCTTCGCTGCTCTGAGGAGACTCCGGGATGATTTTCTCCATTGACACTGACTTCAGCAGAGCTGGACGGGAGGAGAGGAATGGGACGAGAATACTGATGATGATGATTATGATGATGATGGGAGTCATAATGGCGGCGATGATGTTCATGGTCATGGCGGTGACCACGACTGCGCCGGCTCTTCGGGAGAGGAAGACTTGATGGCCCTTTAGTTCACGGCCATGCACAGGTTGTATGACCAGAGGACGGTATTTGTATGTAAGAGCTGTATTTCTATATAATATAAGATTATATATCGCATCTGGTCACCTGGGGGTCTCAGGGGAAGAGCGTGAAAACGTTGAAAGAGGGACATTTAGGACATCCTGCTGAGACGGCTGCCACGGCAACCGAGTGCCAACTATGCCGATGAAAACGGGTTGACGGATACCCACCATAGGTGTACATTTGGGTTTAGATCTTGTAACGTGAAGTGAAGGTCGTGGCAAACAGTATGTTTTCACGCTGATCAAACCATTCAGGCACCCCGCGTTTGTTGTCATGGAAACGTCTGCATTCAATATGTTTTACAGGGAGGACACAACTTTCACCAACACACACACACACACCGGTAAAATAATATCAAATAAAATGCTAACAAATACAAGAGGCCCCAGAGCGGCTCGTGTTACAGACGAAGAGCGCGAGAGAGAGAGAGAGAGAGAAAAAGATGAGAGATAAAAAGGTTTGGGAGCCACTGCGCTAATCGCTTTGTCTCCTAGTGAGCGGTTAGCAGCTTCCACATATGCACATGCTCACACGCACACACGTTGACACACACACACACAGATAAAACGGTGTGGGTGTGCAGATGCTAATGAGGGTGTGCGTGCAGCTTGCCGCCTCCCTCTGGTCTGAATGGCCCGTTCAACACCGCAATTAGAAAAGATCTGAGCTGGTGCAGTCGGGCTACCTCAAGCGTAAGTAGAAAAACAAGGTTCTGCTATCAGCTATCACTCACCTCTGCGGATGCTGCGTCTCAGTTTGCCAGAGAAAGGGTCCATCTTGGGCACGTCCTCCCCCTCTGCAGTCGCGCAGGGACCTTGGTCCGGGGAGGAGGGGCTGGATGGACCCTGGTCCTGTGGTGCCTTTGAGTTGTTGGGTGGGGGAGAGGTGGAGGAGGGAGGAGAGGAGGTTCGGGGGCTGCAGGCAGAGGTGGGGCTGCTGGCAGCAGACTGGGAAGCGTTGTGGTAGACGCTGGAGTTTGACAGAGGACTGGTCAGGTCGAGCCCTCCCACCCTGGCGGTGATGGGGGAGTGGAGGGAAAGCTTTCGGGTTCGGACCGGGGAGGAGGTGCTGGACAGGCTGGACAGAGGAGGAGGAGAGGAGAACTTGCGGCAGAGACGAGGAGATTTGTCGTTCATGTGCTCGCCACCTCTGTTGTTCTGGTTGGTGGCAAAGAACAGCTCCAAGGACCTGAATCGGGCGGGTAAAGTCATTTGTTATTTAAAAAAAAAGCAATGTTGTAAAGGAACAGTTTTGTTTGTGAGTGGGCCTTGTGAAGTTAAAGTTTCGATAACAAAGTTTTCCTGCATAGCGAATGATCATCCTGTGTCTGTACTCCGGCACACTCGCTCGGACACAAAAACACGTCTGTGAGGTTACCGACTTTAAGCTTTAGTCAAACAGTCAGGTGAACACACTGTGCACACAGGGTTTCCCCACTTTGGGTGGGAAGGAGACAGTTTGTCAAGTTAACATCAACGTGAATCTGCTCTATTGGTTACTTTTAAAGAATTAAAAGTAGGTATGTAAACCCCCTCAAAAAAAACTTTAAAATGAAAGACAGTGAATGTGATTTTAGTAGAGGATCATTTGCCTTAAACAGGATCGTAAAAGTCGACAAAATAATATTTGCGTCATAGATTAGAATTAAAAAACGCACTCCTCTTTTATTGCATATTATATTTGCCTTATTTGCCAGGGAATGTGTGAGCAGCAGCTTTAATCAACAGGCCTTTCAGGATGACAGTAACATTGCTCAGAGGTGTGTGCACAGAGCCGCATCAAGGGAGGAGCAATCATGCATTGATAAACACATCCATCATTTAGTCACACAAATCAGGTATTAGGTAAGAGATAGTGAAACAAATGTGCATCCCTGAATCGAAAGAGGAGGGGGAGGAGGCAGATTGAGGAAGGAAAAATGCATGAAAACGAGACGAGAGAACAGCAAGCGGTGGAAGATGCTGAAAGAGAAGGATATGAAGCAGACTCCAGAGTGACAAAAAAAGGAATCAAGAGAAAAAACAGCCTTGAAGAAGGGATGCACCTGTGATAGAAAACATGCAGCAGAAAAACTTTCCCTTTTTCGCATTCCTGTCTCTGATCAATCCAAAATGTCACCAACTGGTGAGACTACAACCCCGGCGAGTTGTTTCATTCACATCAAGCGTTAGACAGCAGGTAGATTTAAAGTAAAGGCGAACGTCATGCAGTGACGTGTCGGACCAAGACTAGTGGAGAGGAAGACCAGGCAGGTAAAGTTGGAAAGAGAAAGGAAAAAAAAAAAAGCAGGAAAGACAGAGAAAAGTCAGTTACTTGGACTGATCCGTGGCTATCCTCTTGATCTTCAGACTGTAGTGAGGAGAGATGGATGAGATAGACAGACGGTCAAATGAGTGGTACTGCGCCCTGTAGTAAGAGGGGACATGGAGAGACAGGGGGGCGGATGACACGGTTAAATGGATGACGGGGATGGTTGGATTAAGACGGATGATGGTGAGACGGATTAAAGCGGATGATGTGACGGAGTAAGAAGATGGGAGGAGGGGAGATGATGGAGGGGTGGTGGGTGTGAGTGACAGCAGCAGACCTTCACTCTCCGAGACTCATGACCGAATGGGATCAAATCCAGTCGTTTTTTTTTCGTTTCTGTTTCTGTATCTGTCCATAACAGTGAGCGTCAAAAAGGATTCATTCTAATTGCTTATAAACTTTGGAAAATGACACGTTCCAATCGTTCTTAACAAATGCCCATTAAAAGAAAGATAAAACTGATAAGCGCACAATTATATGGAAGATAAAGTACTTGTGAGAGAGCCATGAAATATAAATGCACAGAGTTAAGACAAGACAAAGTGGCTACAGCCACTCTATGGGGCTACGCTTAGGTCATAACAGGGCTTTGAGCTTAATGCTAACTTCACTAAGCACGTTTAAAAGGCACAATGTTCGTCTTAGTTTAGCACGTGAGAATGCTAAAATGTAATAGCATTAACTTTTAAACACAAGGCGGCAATGTTATTCGTGTTTAATCTGTTTGGACTACTGGTAAAAACAAAAATGTTTGGACCTGATGTGTTTGTATGTAATTGTGTTTGAGCCAATCACATACAAATGTGTGTGTATAACAAGTGATTACAAACATGCTAGTGGCATAATAAAAGCTCCCATTGTAATGGCTTTATAATGGACGAAGGAGACGATAAAGTGACTAGAGAGAAACTTGTGTAGTAGTAGTTCTACATTGAATGACATACGGGAACAAAACTAAGCACATCCCAGTAAAGGTTTTAGGGGGACTGCCCAAAACACCCATGTACCCATCCTGCACACCTCTGGCCTCTGGATGAGTCCTCCCCTGTTCTCTTCCAGTGAAGGCAGCCAAAGTGAGTTAGGCTTTACACACAAACCTGACATAAGGCAGCGGAAGAAACTTTTCCAATTTAAAAAGTACATTACGTAAAGTCCAGAAAGGAATATAATATCACACAATCCTGATGCAGCCAGAGACGTAACAGGGGGGAGAGAGAGCATGAACACAGCTGGGGGAGAGAGAGACTACAACTCCCCATCTGACATCCAGTTTACATCTGTTGTGTTGGTCTGTCATTCAGCAAGTATGTTCTCAACCCCGTAAACAACCTGTCTCTGTTAGTGAATGTATATTTGTGTGTTTGCAATGTATAACCTGATAGGTATGGAGGAGAAGGGCTTCTTGTAGATGTCGGCCAGTTTGCCCATGACCACCGTTGCCGTGGTGAACATCCTGTATGTGTGCAGAAAGGTGTTGAGGAAGTCTATGGAGAGGAAGCGCAGGTCGGTCAGCCTCTCGAGGAGCCGCTCCACGCTGGCGTAGCGGATTTGGGGGACCTTGCAGGAGTTGAGCGTCTTGCTGAAGCAAATGTCAACATCATCTTTATGGAGACGCATATCGGATCTGATGGACACACACGTACACACATACACACACACGCACACACACACACACACACGCACACACACACACACACACACACACACAACCGAGCATGGGTGACTGTTTAGCTGCTAACCAAGGAAAAAGTAATGAACGTAACTGAGCCAAACCAGCAAAGTGAAAAAGGTAAATGCAAAAAGAAAGTCCACATATTCCGAAAAAGGAAGCTAAAAGTAAGAGTGCATATCAAAGAACACTTTTGAGCAGAAAGAATATAAAAATAAAAATAACACAATGCAACGCCTAACACTTTACAGTACATCAACACGACTAGGTATACTACAACAAGTATTTTACAACACTGGCATTAGGAGGTGTTTGCGCTTCTCCACACACCTACATACTTACTTGATCATATTGGGCACAGTGACTTTAGAGTTCTCCTCAAACACACTGGTCATCAAGCCATTACAGCGGATATTATCTATGCACTATGGAGACAGAGAGAAAGGGAACATAAGTAGGGTGAGAATAAAGTGGCGTTGTGACAGTGTGACATGGAAACGTGAGAACATTTCACGACATTCAGAATTAAAAGCAGAAGATGGACGGAGTCTGTAACATCATAAAACATGTTAGAAAGAACTCTTTTGTTTATCTGAGCGCCCCCCCCCCCCTTTTGAATTATACAAATCCTGGTTGAAAAGGAATTGGAAAAAAAAAGACATTCAAAACTGTCAGTGTATTTTTTCTCAGATGAAAACCATCCAGTCTGACATGCTCGCATGGTGCTCCTCTGTTTTTGAAGTACTGAAGCAGAGAGCTGAACTCGCCCCTGGGGAACTGCACCCATGTCTGTGTTTACTTATCACTAAGCCTCTCTCAATGCCCAGTGGACACTTGCTTTCTCTATTTGGAGGTTCTTGTTATTCTGCGTTTGTGTAGGTGCGTGTGTTGGTGTGTTACCTGGCTGATATCACTGGTCCATGCCGCCTTCTCCTGCCGTGAGGGAGCCAGTAACACCACAGTGAAAGGAGGCAAGTCCGAAGGCTCTACTATGAGCTTAAAGTCCAGCTGGCCAAATACCTGACCTCCAGCTTTAGCTGTGCAACAGAGAGAAATGGTTTTTAATACATTAACAAGAAATGCATGTGCATTGTACGTACACACATAGGGAGGGTTAATTACGTGCCTCTGAGGATTAAGTCTAAAGACGTGTGCACGTGTATGCGGTTGACTTCTCCCTATTTGCTAAATGAGTGCTCAGAAGAAGATAGGGCAAAGGTCATCGATGTCAAGAGATCAAAACCTGACATTATAAAGGGTGAGCATCTGATATTTAGAAGAAAGTAATTTATGGCAGTTATCATCTGACATCTAATTAACCCCCCATGAGTGGTAAAGGGCCTTAATGAGCCAACAGGCGGCCTGTCTGTGGACCATCTCAGACACAGTGCATCATAGATGTTCTTCAACTTACACTCTTCATCGCTGGCATCTGGTTCCTCTATGAGTGTGCAGTCAATCAGGGACAAAACTCCACCTTGCTGCAAGCGTTTAACGACACATTTTGAAAAACGGTTTGGTTGAACTGCTATAAATTGAAAAAGTAGATCCGTACTGTAAAATTGACTCTCACCTTGAGAAGGTGCAGTTTTCCCCCGGAGCTGCGTGTGCAGACGAGGAAGTGTTTGGTGAAGAGGAAGCACTGCCGTTCCCCTTCCTTCTTCAGAGACAGAGCCCCCAGACGGACCTTACTTAGCTTCCCTCGCTCCACCGACGGCAACTGGATCAGAGACCCTGAGGGTGAGGAGGACACAGCAATACATTACGGTTCTTTGAGCGGGCACTAAGCTGGGGCCCCACTATATGCACACTGTAAGAGTTCAGTGCACATAAAAAAAAAATGTATGGGACTGGCTCACCTACCACATGTGGCAACAAGTTATTGTATACAATGTATTGGCTAAATTTGAGATCAAGAATGACTTAGTTATGTTGGATTAGGCCGTCTGTTGGCACCATGACTGCAGGCATTAGCGCACACACACGTTGTCACAGCCAATCCCTTTATTTTACCAGTAAGAAAATGAGAACTTGGAAAGTCTTAAAATCTACAATTTTACATTACATTGACATTTTAGACAAAGCCATTTATAACAGCGTTCATGTGTCCTGAAAGTGGAGACAGGATGGTTAAAAGGATATTTATTCTGACAGTTTCATATTGAAGAACAGCAAAAAATGTACAACGTTAGGCAACATAAGTGTAACATTTCAAAAAACGGTTTTGAAATATCGTCTGACTTTAAATGATGCGAGTAGCTACCAAACCTCAGAATAAAGACTTGATGATAGAGAAAAGAATCCTCTGTCCTCGTAGGAAGAATAACAGTAGCTAAAGTCATGATTCAAAGATGGAGCTCCACCACAGTCCTGAGTCTGTGCCCTCAGATCACCGGCTCACGAGCAGAAGGAAAACCTGCGTGAGCTCTGCTGCCTGGTGAGCAACGCCCCGACCAAGACCTACCCTGCCTGACGAAGGTCTGGCTGGTGTCCAGCAGGATGTCACAGCCCTCCACTATCATCCTCTCTATGGCCAGGTTCTTCCGGATGTTCTCCGTGTCGCTCACCTCGTCGTGCATCACTCTGATCACACACACACACACACACACACACATCTATTAGTTCAGTGTTCGATGTCAAAATGTTTCAAGAAAGTTGATCATTCTGACATTCTGTCCAGACTCGTACCTGGACAGTTCTTCTAATTTGGATTTGGCGAATTCAAGACTCTTTCGCTCCACGTGCTCATGAGGCGTGTGTGCCAACAACTCGTGCAAGGTGATGATGTAACGGGGAATCTTGGAGGAGAGAACAACAAAAGGTTATTGAAACAACTGAATGAATTGGTGTTAAATCATTATTTCAAAAAGAACTTTGTGCTTGTGTTTGAATATGTTTGTGAAAGCTCTCGTGAGTGTTATCCACCTGGAACATCGGGTATGTGAGGAAGGTCTCAAGCATCCTTCCCTCACAGGCAGCGTTGGACTCGTACTGTTTCAGCAGCTTGTCAAAGTCTCTATTCTGCTTACAGTTGGCCAAAACCTGCAGGCTGTACTGATGGTTACGCACAAACTCCTGATAGATGTTCAGCATGGGCAGCAGGATGTCAAATAGGTCAGCTATAATCAAAAAACACAAACACAACCAGAATCAAAGAAAGCATTTGATTTTCCCAGAATCGATTCAAGCGACCTTAAAAAGCTGAAGTTTAAATAGCGCGTTGCACCTGGGTGACACGCATGTGGTTAAGTTGTGGCTTGTTTTGAATATATATTAGTGAACTAAATACAACCACACGATCATATGAGAGGGCCGAAATGAGCCAGACTTTATAAGTGCTCTGATGTGTTTATAAGGTGAGATAAGGTAGGATAAGATAATCCTTTATTAGTCAAGCAGTGGGGAAGTTCACAGGATGAATCCGCAGCCTTCAGTGCATCCTCAGAGTGCTTTGTCATTTGCTACAGCAGCTCACTGAGTTACATTGACAGAAAATAACAAGCTGCTACAGTGCACAGGTCTCTGCACAGAGAAGCTCATGTTTGGACCTTGAAAACCTTTGCAGTACAAACGCTTTTGTGCAACATTATTTACAGAATTGTATACCATGTGGTTTACAATCTGTAATTAACGTTGCGCAATAGTGTTAGTTTATATATATATATATATATATATATGCTGTATTGGATGCTATGTATTTTAAGGGACAAAAATGGATTGGAAATACTACAGAAACGAATGTGTTGTACACAAAAGAACATCTCGTTATCGATCTACATCCACCGACAGCTCCAGCCTGAAGTGAAGCACAGCGTCAGGAGTGTTTAATCGCTCTGACCTTCTTCTTTTTGAATTTATCACAAGTCATTCGCTGTGGCGTCTTTGGGCAGTCTGTCACCTAGGTGACGCTTATCTGTCGAGGAGGCTTCTGCTTCGGAATTGAAGGGATGCCTTATGAGATGGGTGGTCATTGTCCGTCGAGACAAAGAGTGTGCTGGTTGTAGACGGAGATAGGTAAATGAGTGTGCGTGTCTGTGTGTGTGTGTGTGTGTGTGTGTCTGTGTGTAAGATGTCAAGACCGGCGTTTGAATAGCACAAACTGGACCACTGAAAAACGGACCCCTCTCGTCACTTGTGTGTGCGAGGAACAGCTTACCCAGCACCAGAGTTGGCCAGTTGGCTATCCTCGCCTTCAAGCCCTGATGGAAAATCTCATGTAGGAACATGATGGTTTCACTGAAGTGAGAATGCAAGAAGACAAGAAGAGATTCGATTTTTTTATTCCGCCTTTTTGAAATCCTCAGCGCCTCTGTCTCCATCATTATTAACACACCTATTGAGGAAGATGCTGCTGACGTCGTCGTGGCTGATGGGGGGCTTCTTGGAGCTGGCTGCCATCCGCAGAGGTCTGAGGAAACAGTTGACCAGGATGTAGAGCTGGTGGACGTACCTGGCACCACACACACACAGTTTGTTAGAAACGTTTTTCATATTCAACAGTAGGGTTCTCTTACAAATCGATTTTTCAATCAAGTCACTTCAATCAGAACACTGAGAGCCATTCATAGATTATGAATGCCATGCAAATACACATATCAGATCTTCTTTGGTGGGAAGGTATCTTTACTAACTCGGGACCTACAAGATTAGATTCACTTATTGTAAGTCGCTTTGGATAAAAGCATCAGATAAGTGACATGTAATGTAATGCAATATATCAAAATAAATGTTTGACCTATGTTTGAAAACCATTGCAAGTGATGTATGGAACGAGACTGTCTGTTAAGACTTGCTGCAAAGATAAGATAAGACAACCCTTTATCTATCCTGCAGCAGGGAAATTAACGGGATTACAGCAGCAAAGGTAAAGTGTACGCAGACACATAGTATAAACAATTAGAAATAAGCAATAACAAAATAAGAATCAAAATCCATTCTAGAGGTCGTGCTCTACTCTGTTGACTATTGACATACTCAGTTTCTGCCTCCACCATGTTGAAGACGATCTGGTTCCTCTTCTTCATGCTCTCAGCGTGAGGAGAGCAGATGTAGTCCTGGACGATGATCTTCCACTTCCTCCGACAGAGCCAGCCCCTCATGAAGCTCTGCACCTGAAGGCGCACCAACCAGGGAGCTTAGACACAGTCATGCACACGGACACCAGGCCACATACAGAAGAGAACCAACATTACAAAAGCTAACGGAAGAATGTACCTTTTTGATCTTTTTGATGTCCGGGTCTTCATTTTCATGGTTGACCTGGTAAGGCCGCATTCGTTCCTTAGTTTTGTTCAGAGCAATAATCTTTTAAGACAAAATCAGTCACAAACAAAATTAGCATTATGAGGGGGACTAGTTAGCTGGACAAAAGAAATGTAAAACTAAACTAAAAATCCCATAAAACACAAACAATGAGCCTTGGAATATGTTGGGAAATAATACAGTACAATTTCTGAGGACATTATATTCAATAATAGTAAAATTATTCATTTGATTGAATGTTTTCTTTGTCATAGACACGCAGTATGTGCACAGGCTTCTTTATCTTTGACAATTTAGTGCCGTCATTCAGAAAGAGAGAATGACAGTGGAGGGCCGCTATCAGCAGGTGACAGAAAGCAAACGGAGGCTTTGATGTGCCTGATTACCTGCAGTGCATTGTGGGGCACAGCAGGCACCGGTGACAATCCAAGCTCCGCAGATGAATGTATTTCGCGCACAAAATCTATGTGAACCATCATATTGAATCTGAATTAAGATCAAGGCTATTTAATTCGAACAGTTCTATTATTATCTTAACACCCACAAATACTGTGTGTAGACTCAGATTAGCCTTTAGACGTGTGACATTTAATCGCTGCAGGTGCAAAAAGTCAGTGGAACATGTGACTCATAGCGAAGGGAATGCACCACAAAGAGTATGTTAACGCAATTTTATCAAGTTGAGGAATAGAAACGTCTCAATTCACATAATAAACCTAATAATAAAAAGCAATTTCTCTCACTATCAACATGTCTATCACTATCGTTGGTAAAGACAGAAGAAATGAACCCAACCAATGTTTTATTCTCGTACTATATGACGTTCACCTTTTTGATACTCTCGGGCCGCATGACAACCCAGGTTTATCACAGGTAGAGAAAAGCATGAATAATGAAACCAAAACCATCTCTAGTCGTACTCATTTTCTCGTTCACCAGCGCTCAGGGCCAGTCGGCCCACTGCTACACTGCTGCTATTTGGATTAATTATTCATAAACACACACATAAACAAACAAACAAGAGTGTGTTTTAATGAGATGGATCAACAACTGGATACTGGCCATCAAAGTGTAATACTTTTTGAATGAGCAGCCCAATTGACCAGGCAGATGTTTGCTGATATGAAAGCCCTTTTGTTAACATTTTCATTATCAACATGGCTCCCCGTATCCCGAAACTGAGGCATAGTCACAATGTGTAGCACGGAAAAGAATCGACACTTGTTGCTCTGAGTTAGAATTTTAAAAAGCAGTGTGACAGGCTAATCCCTTATACATAAGAAATGGCCAACACAAGCGAGATATTTATAAAAAGCATTATTGGCACATATAAACAAGAGAGGATTGTGAATGACGGTGGAGCTGTGATACTGCAGATGTTAGCAGCTGGCCCAATGAGCAACCACCTTCCCTTGGGGGGAAACTGTTGCTCAGGCCAGAATTCAATTTCAATCCAGCATCTGTACATCAAGAACAACTCTGAAGTGCTATTTGGCCCTCTATGTGGCACATAGAGAACGCTTCTTATCTCAGAAACTTAATGATCTTTAAAATCACAGGATTTGGATAGATTGATAGATGGATAGATCGATAGATGGATAGATCGATAGATAGAGTGACAGATAGATGGATGGATCTTTTGCGTTTTCTGTGTCAGCGCATTCGGCTGATTCTGTGATGTCAGAACAGAAAGGTGTTGCGTTCGATGAGTGCAACGTTTTTTGGCAGCTGTTTTGTGAGGAAGCGGATGGGCTGTGGGCTTCTCCTCCTACGAGGTGAAGGAGCACCGTTCACACCCACTCCCACGCCGCAATACTGTGCTGTGAGAGGATGCACACACTGCATACCCATTTATAAATTATATATATATATACATATTGGTCTTCTGCGGCATGTGAGTGGTGCATATCCTTTGTGCTTACAATTGCATTGTGTCCCAAGGGTACACAGTGTAAATTCCATATGGAGAAGGACAAAAGGGACAACTTTTGGGTTTGTAGGTGTGTGTGTTGGCTCTTTACCTCTGCTTTGAGCCTCTCGATTTCTGTGCCCTGATCTTCCAGCTGGGTGCGCAGTTGATTTGCAGCCACCTTCTCAGTCTCCACAATGTGTGCAAGGTGGATGTATTTCTGCATCAGCGCCTCTCGGTCATTGATGATTTCAGAGTAACTGAAAACAAGGACAAGTCCGAGGATAGATATCAGTACATTTTTTTGACATTTTACATTTTGTCCTGTGTTCATATTGTTGCTCGACCAGCTTATCATTGTGAGCGATGGGGTCCTTATGCAACACAACATTTACGGCCAAAGTTACAGTGCATTAATCCGCTCTGAATCACTGCCTGGTGCCAGTTGTGTTTGGTTCAGCGCCAGAACTGTGAATCCAATCCTGAGCTTCGTTCCGAATAGTCGATTCAAAGTGAAACACGTCCCTGATTCTGTTTGAGACTTTCATTGACACAGATCCGAGGTGCAGATGCACCATCGACAGTACTGAAATAGGTCTTGTTGAGGGTTCCCACGGCATCAACTTAAACACAGCGTAACGGCTCACCGCAGTTAGCTATGCTGCAGAGAGCGAGCTATGTTGCCAGCGGACTATAATCCCTGCATTGAACAAATCAAAAGCGGAGGGGGCCAGAATTTAAGTCAATTAAGCAAAGATAAAAACAGAAGTAATTGTTTTTGGGACGGGGTCTCCGTTATGTTCCTGGAGTCAGAACATGGAGAAGCAGCTTCAGTTTTTCTGCTCCAAATATTGGGAACAAACTCCCAGAAAGCTGCAGGTCTGCCGAGACTCTTAGCGGCTTCAAATTAAAACTCAGGGTTTTCTGTTCATTTTGGTTCTACAGGGTTTCATTGTAGGCTGAAAACAAACCATTCAAAGTTGTCCCCCACTAGCACTTTCATCAACGTCAACGCTCTATCGCATTTAAGTGGAGTTTCCTTTGGCTCACTGGGGACTTTTATTAAATTCGATGGCCTCATATCTTCCTTTGAATTAGCCTGGTGATTGGCCAGTACTGACGTTAACAGGATCATGGAGAACTTTTCAGGGGTGGTGACATGAAGAGGCTCGTTCACTACATGGCCCATCTGGATTTTTACACTCTTTGCAGGTAGATCAAATCCTTAAACTGCCTTTGGTTTACTGGTCATTTCTATGTAATGGAGTATAAAATGAAAAACAATACAGCCAAAACAGCGCTCTGTAATGTGGTCAAACTGTGGTCATGCAGTCTGACGTCATGTTTCCTGCTGTACCCATTACGCAATACACGTGTGTACCTTGCCTGCCCGATGGCCTCCACCCATTCATCGCACTCACTCTCCTCATCCGTCCGCAGCTCCAGAGGCTTCTGTCCATTTTGACCAATCAACACGATGTGGAAGTAGTACTGAAGAGATGAAGAGAAGAGAAAAACAGCTGTTTACATTTGTGACCCCGACACACTAACACATCCACAACTCTACCGCTCGCTTGTGCCAACGTTTCACTTCGCAGCGCAAGATGCTTTGGTTGAGATGCGAGTCACCGCTAATCCGACATATGGCACATGCATATGGAAACAGGCCTTTCTACTGCAGTTGATTTTCACACTCTTTTTCGTGCCCAGATTCATCCCATATGAAGTCCCACAGACCTAACATGAGACGCGCAGAGTGCGTGTTCTCGTCATCGTTAAGTGGCCCCCTCCCTGTCCCTCTCTCTTCCTCATTTGCTGTCTGTCTTGCATATTATTCTGATGAATTTCCCCCGAGCGTCCTTCCTCCAAATGCTTGTCCCCGTCCACTTACAAAGACACAGGCCCTTACGTGTAAGCGTCGCACATCGACAGTGGAGCCAACGCACGCACACACACACACACACACACCGGGCATTATGTGAGGCTTTTATTCAAATCGGTCATGTCCTGGGGCACCGGGTGACCAGGAGAGCTTCTATTCTTAGTGAGAGAAGACTGAGCTCTGCGTGGACTTTCTCTGTCCTGCTGCTCCTCCTCCTCCTCCTCATCATCCAACCCCCTTTCTCTTCCTGCTCTCCCGTTTCTCTCTCTCTTTGCACTTCACCTATCATCCCACTCCGCCTCCTCTGCCCTGCTCGAATAGCATCCTCAATTCTCTTGTTGTCGAAAAAACCCACACCCACTCCTACTCCTGCATCCCAGCATCCCTTCGTGCTCTCTTTGTGTGTCTCTCAGTAAGGGTTCGGTGAACCAAACTGAGTCCAGAGGAGGGACGTTTACCCTGCAGGAGGATGGACGAGCTTCGGCCCCTGCAGTGGAGAGAGTCACCAAGGTGATTGGAACACACACACACACACACTCAGAGACCTTCCTCCATCGCCATCCTCGTATCCCTGCCATATTTGTCGCTTGGATTCCCTGGCTGGATGGATTTTATTACATCCACAATAATCTGTGCTCTAACAGTCTTTGACAGAGAGAAAGAGAGACGGAGGTGGGAAAAGAGAGCGAGCGGTTACATAATATTTCTTACATATTTCAGAAATTGTGTCACAGCCTAACAAGATAACATTTCCATGGCAACACTAAACTTGACGTGTCAACCTGGTACAGCACTTTCATTTTCTGTTTTTTTACCACTGGCTCTCTTCCTTTAATGCTTTTATTGATAAATCCTGATATTTTCGACATGAGAAGGAAGCAGCATTAAGTAGTGAAAACATTTTTGCAATTCTGAGATCTAGATGGATATTTTCAACCTAAGATTTTTGCGCATTGCAGGCAACAGAGGTGATGGTTATTGATGTACACATTATATGTCTGGATTTACAATATATCTGACCACAGCCCTATTAAAAAGAAATCATAAACATCTTCTCACTATGTGGGCATTGATTCACATGATTCTTTGGATCACACGGATGTCACTGGCAGTATGATCACACGTGAATGATGATGAAAGGGAAAACCCTTTTTTATGCTGAATGGCAGAAGAAATGTTGCTGTAGCACTTACTATATGTTAAGTGTAATATTTATATATCTACTTAATAAAAATGACTAAGAAGATAAAAAGTAGTTTTTTACAAAGGCCGGCTGACCTTAGCAGTGTAATATTTACTTAATATCACTGATGCATTTAAATGTATGTACAAAGCAAATATTAGAATCAAATCTGTGTTTTGTATGTCAGATTAAAAAAAGACAAAACAACGGAAGGCTGGCAAAAATGGATTTAAATCAAGCAACATTTATAGATTTTTAATTCCTTCTTCATAAAACATTTGAAATGGTTTGTAGATTTCTTCCACGCACACTGTGTTTGTGAAAGACATTGAAAGTTAGCGTTTCATTTATTCAAAAGAAGAAAGAAAATCCTCATTCTCTCATTATATAAAAGCGTATGCTTAATGTCCTCAATTTGTATGTTTAAATTATTCAAATTAACATTATAATCTTATCCCACTTGTATATCGTATACTCCTACTATTAGCAGGTCAAGTTAAATAATATCACATCCTTTATTGCAAATTCGACATCACTCTGGACCATTGACAACATTAACCATGCAGAGCAAAGACATACATTGTAAAACGGTCCCGTGTGCTCGTTAGTCCAAGAACAACACAGTAGAAGCAGTGAGAGGTCCGTCTCTCTCTCTCTCTCTCTCTGAGCTATGCACACTCAGCTCCCTCTACAACTCCACAGTACCGTTCAGCAATACTGGCTCGCTCTCCCTTCAAATCAGATCAACTGTGCTCTGCGTCCCTCGGGGGCCTTCGCTGTACTGTAAGACATTTCATTCAAACAAATAATGGCAGAGAGGGAAAAGCAAAAGATACAAATAAAGAGAGACTCTCTCATTCAAGTCATCGACCACCAACTTATCACTCACCCTTTGAGCCTGTTCTGAGGCACAGCTTTTACAGAAGGAGACTGAAACTGACAGCGTGACACACTGTAGTGGGTTTACTACCAAAGACACGGGTAAAAGAAAAGGGACATTTTGTTGTTCGGGAGCAATTTGGGCAGTGGCGGCTGGTCCATGGAGGGCAATGGGGCGTGGCCCCACCTTGAGCCACAAAAAATTATATTAAAAATACTTTTTACATTTTATGTGTCTATTTGTGTTTTTGAAACATGGAATATACCCAGTATTATTTGTAAATTAAGATATCTGCTGGAAATGTATGCTTTTCCGGCACGTCCTCTCTCCATGTCTCAGCTGGGCTGGGGTCGTGTCCCAATGCGGCGGGACTAAGAAGCAGATTAGCCAATCACTGATTAAAGTTAATGAGCGACACATCATTTCAGAGTCGTAAAATACATTGAGATTTGGGCATAGCCCTCCGGCGCCCTACGCTGCGCTCTCGTCAGGGCGAGTCTACGCGCCGGTTAACAACACGACAAGAGCGACCACCAGCAGTGTCCCTCCAAGAAGACCCGACCCGAACTCGGTACGTGAGAAGAGCTTTGCCGGAGAAACTAGAGGTGAAACAGCTGGACCCAGAACAGCCAGACCTCACAATCAGACAACAGACCGGCGTGAAAGGGAAGCCGCACATATGACGCTTCTGTAGAGCTCCTACACGGGCAGGTTTAGCTAGCTAGTTAGCTACATGCTAACGCCGTATGTGGGCATGACTGTGTTTGGAAGTGGAGGCCGGTTGAGCGCAGCTATAACTCTGTTACGTTTACGTCGCAACGTTCCCCAGCTGCGACGCACACAGACTGCAGGGAGGACACACAACCAGGACGTGGATGCAAACAGGCACGTTTTATCCAAAATAATTCATTGTGTGAGGTTTTGTGGGGCTTTTGGGTTGGTCTTTCCTCAACACACTGATTGGGTGTTTCCCCCAACAAACCAGGTTCATAGCTGCATTTCAATCTACATCCATTTTAATTTTTTTGGCCCTACCAAAACAAAAAAATGTCACCAGCCGCCACTAAATTTGGTGTCAGTTATTTAAAAGTGCATTTTGAGAGAACATAGATGTAAGACTGCTTTTCACTTCCAGAGAGAGACAAACGTTAAAATAAATGAAAACCTACCACACACTCTGTTGTTCATGGTGGCGCTTTGTTCAAATATTATTTATTCATTAAAGATTAAAGAGTCAAAGATGAAACTGGATATAGTAGTGATATCATGCAAATGATGGCACGGGGATCCAGAAATACTTATCTGTTGTAAATGTTTAAAAGCAGAGATGGTCCTATAATGATTAGGGAAGTGAAATAGAAACTAGTAACTGATGATGCAGAACTGCTGCCGTCTTTGTGTTCTGCTCTGATGACAGGCCCCGTTAAGCTGTTCAGTACTACAGATGGATCTGGGTTTTTTTCATTGTTCATCGACTATTCTAAGCTTTTTATAGTAACTGGCGTTTGACTGTTCTTCCCTTCAGTGAGTACACAGAAGCATCGAGGCTGAAAGTGTTTGAAATGTGTACACACGGAGAGCACTGAAAGTCTGAATAACAATGAACAAATGTACATTTACATGGAGCAACCCATATGTAATCACAAAGGTGTTCTCAGACAATAAATGTAAAAGATAACTACTTCGCCGGGCTCAAAACCTCCCAAAACTGAAGAGCATTTCTCACGCAGTCAAAATGAAGCGCTATATACTTAACTTTGTGTGTATGGTAGAATGTGATTGTACCAGACAGAAGTGTGAGTGTACCAAGGCTTCATGTTTTAAAGATGAGTTGTATAAATAATAAAGAGTTTAAATGTAATGTTTTGTTTTTGTTAAGTGTAAATGGCACTACATCAACTGATTCTTTTTTCTTTGACATAAATAATGCCTTAATATGTTCCCAATGTCGTCCATTATCATATCATTCTTTAACGAATAAAAACAAATAGAAACAGCCGTTGGCAAATGGTCAACCCGGGACGCATTAAAAGTGTACATCATTTGGGAACAGTAAACCTGCAGACCTCTGGCATCGTTATTTAAATATAAGCATGAAAAACTAATTGGGACAAACAGATAACAGATAGCCCACTGTGCAAATTCTGGTGTTGTCTTGAGCATCCAGGTCAATGAGGAAAACAAATCACTGCGTATGTATGGTATGTTAAAAAGCAAGTATTCATGGAGGGCTCTGCCACTGTTGACCAAAAACATTGCAAGCAAGTATACAAAAGTACAAACTGGTATTTGCAGGCTCAGGAAAGTAAAAGTTACTCGACAGTTTACAGTTTTAATCCCGTGCTGCAAGGATAACCAATCACAAGTCGTTGATGGAATTTTCTTAGCCGTGTGTGTGTGCATTTCACGTGTGACATGATGTTGTGTCTCTATGCCGTTTTTCAGATCCGTCTGTGTTGATTGCAAAGTAAAAAGAGAAGAATCCTTAACAAGCCGCTTTAATACAATGGCCCGCTGCATGCTGATGTCTGATGTTTCTCCAACATTGCATGCTGTAGTGAGACAGGCTCTGCTTGCTGATCTCGAGTCCTGCAGGGTAATAATTACCATTGCAGAAAATGTAACAGCGAGGAGACCAGATGCATGTGTGTGTGTGTGTGTGTGTGTGTGTGTGTGAGGAGGGGTGCTTAACAGGAGAGGTGATGGAATCCGTAAACTGGATTTCCTGTACATATGTGTGGGAGTACATACTGCTGTTTTCCCTTTAAAGAATAAGAAAACAGAGCATGAGATACTACAATCATAATTTTAAACAACGCTTATCTAAAACCATCTGTTGTTGGCATTCTCACAGAACAAATATTCAGGGTCTGAAAATATTCTAATGTGTACATACAGTACTATTCTACCAACTTTCATGCGTTGAAACCAGAATACTTTCAGCAGGTATTGAATAGGGCATAGAATATGTTACTGGCCATTCAAGAGTTAAATGAGTTCTGCAACAATAGAAGTGAGATATAAGATGTAGAGGTGAATAGGATGGAATGGGGGGTGGCTTCACTTTCTCAGAGCCCTTCGTGCTCTCACAGGGGCAATGTCTAGAATGTGTCTTCATATTTATTTATTTAGCTAGAGAGGCTAATTTTCATCTGTTGTCCCAGGCCAGATTTTTTTAAAGGCAGCCTAAAATAAAAAATAAAAAACAATTAAAGAGAAATAAAAAAACAATGCATCTTTTTCAATTACCGTCAGAAATCAGTTTAGTGCGAACATCAAAACAGCTGGTGCAGCTGTGTTAAAAGTTAACAAAAATCTGCCTCCAAGCACCTCTGAAGCTCAGTAAGACTGTTATATCTTGTTTGCTAATCCACACAAAAGCCAAGAGTAAAAACATCATTTTTAGATTTTATGAGGCCCCTCTGAAGTCTCCTCTGGTTGCTAGGCAACCTCTCAGCCATGACAGGACTCATGGAAGTCCCTGCTCCCACACATTTATGTCAGCCTTCGCTTTACATTACATCACATGTCATTTAGCTGACACTTTTATCCAAAGCGACTTACAAAAGGTGCATTTCCACCGTAGAGATACAAACTCACTTCTTACAAGGTTTAAAGAATATTTAGCAATTTTTGGAAATTATCTAATTTTCTCTCGTGCATAGTTAGGTAAGAAGATCTATATCACTTACCACTACCAAAGGTCATATGATCAAAAACTAGTCATTAACTGGCAACCTCTCCACCAACTTTAGAGCTGCTGGTAGGGGGTTCTGTTTCAGTTAGATAGTGACAGGCTAGTTTCCACTCTCCATGCAAAGCTTTTCTTAGAGGTTGAATCCATGTTCTTATCTAAATCATGCATATTTCCTCATCTGGCAAACTGTTTTTTGGTTTTTATTGTCATTGCCTTTGTTCTAGTATAGCCAGTATGGATATATTAAGTTGTTAAATCAACTAACAAAACAAAATACATGAGATAAAAAAGTAAATGTGGCAGTTTTGATAGTTCCTCTTATGAGTTTACCTTTCTCGCTCTATGTGTATATCCATCCCTCTCAGGATTTATTCCAGAAAAAATCTGTTTTGTGTTAAAAAACAAGAGGACATTTCATTTTCCTGTAGACATGTCACCGCGGAGATACAAAACATAATCTGACAGGAGCGGCAGCAGTATTTTATGGACCCACAGAACTCCACTAATGATGTACCAGCTAATTTGACTATCAGTGAATCAACACGCCACATCCTGCTGTTTCTTCATTGCCATCCATCCTGTTCTCTTCTTCTTTTGTCAAAGTATGGAGCCGTTCCTCTCCATAACACTGATCAAACTTCCACACACACACCACTGATTCACATACACATTGCATATTTTATATATATATACACTCACCGGCCACTTTATTAGGTACACCTGTCCAACTGCTCGTTAACACTTTATTTCTTAGCAGCCAATCACATGGCGGCAACTCAGTGCATTTAGGCATGTAGACATTGTCAAGACAATCTGAGGCTGCAATTTGCACAAGCTCATGGAAATTGGACAATAGAAGATTGGAAAAACGTTGCCTGGTCTGATGAGTCTCGATTTCTGCTGCGACATTCGGATGGTAGGGTCAGAATTTGGCGTCTACAACATGAAAGCATGGATCCATCCTGCCTTGTATCAACGGTTCAGGCTGGTGGTGGTGGTGTCATGGTGTGGGGAATATTTTCTTGGCACTCTTTGGGCCCCTTGGTACCAATTGAGCATCGTTGCAACGCCACAGCCTACCTGAGTATTGTTGCTGACCATGTCCATCCCTTTATGACCACAATGTACCCAACTTCTGATGGCTACTTTCAGCAGGATAAAGCGCCATGTCATAAAGCTGGAATCATCTCAGACTGGTTTCTTGAACATGACAATGAGTTTGCTGTACTCAAATGGCCTCCACAATCACCAGATCTCAATCCAATAGAGCATCTTTGGGATGTGGTGGAACGGGAGATTCGCATCATGGATGTGCAGCCGGCAAATCTGCGGCAACTGTGTGATGCCATCATGTCAATATGGACCAAACTCCCTGAGGAATGCTTCCAGCACCTTGTTGAATCTATGTCACGAAGAATTGAGGCAGTTCTGAAGGCAAAAGGGGGTCCAACCCGTTACTAGCATGGGGTACCTAAAAAAGTGGCCGGTGAGTGTATATATAATGTGTGTGTTGTAATAACTGGTGTGCCTGCCTCAGGAGACTGTTGGGGGGGGGGATTACCTGTCGTTTTGGAGATTAATCAGATTAATCCCCATCTCCTCTGTTCACTTTTGCTGCCATCCTCCTACTCCAGATAAATCCTGATAAAAAAATATAATACCCACACATGCAATATATAGCTACCATCACACTCTCCACTTTAACAAATGTGTCAATGCAATAGAGTTCCCTCTACGACTCCCACAGTGCAACAGCCTAAGGGGTCTAAACACGCTGTAAATCGTTTTGACTATTTTCTGGAGAATTGTCAGTGTGTCTAACCTGATCCTGTAAAATACAGTGCTCATAAACTCTGCACGGACGACAACAGAAAAACACACATTAAGCTACTTGGCAATCCTATTACCCGACGCTTCCGTTGATTTTATACTCTCCTCCTCGAGTGTGTTTGTGTGTCTTGTTTCTCTGTGCCACCACTCCTCATCAGCACCTGTGGCTGGTGAAAGGATGCTGCGCATGTGTTATACATGGGAACAGCTCCAGCAGGAACAATAACACCGACATCTCCAAGGCCCAAGGGTTTTATGTCACCCGGGGCGTCCTTGCCAACAGCCCAGCATCGGTTCAGGGGGAGATGGGATGAAAGGAGTTTCCTTGCCCCTCCTCGGCCGCGGCGTGCTGATTGACAAGCTCAGCTTGGCCGATCAGGCCGATCGCTACGGTGCAACCCATTCATAATATGTTGAGACAAACTATTTTGGACACGATTAAGCAGCGTACAGTGGATTTCCCCCGAGCCCTTTGCTTTGAAAGGGTTTCTGAAAATGGCGTTAAAAAGCTAGCCTGAGGACTGGAAGGCCGGGTAGTAGTAGTTAAGCTCAACCATGTCTAGTTCAGCCATCACTTGCCCGGTCAACCCTTGGTGGAAACAAGGCTCAAGGAACAAGGAAGTCACAGCTTGCATCTTTATCTCAAAAACGGATAATTACCGTTTCTTGACGTCATGCTTGGCGCCCTGCACCTCTTGACCTCACGATGGACTCCTCGCTGTGCGACACACACTGACACGACCGAGGCATTCGTCTTCTAATCCAAGCGGCTCGTCGGTGGTTCAGACCCATCGGGGTCATTTGCAGACAAGGGGTTTTCTCAGTAGAAGTAGAGTATGCGCTTAGAAGTAAACGCTTGTTGTGCCCAGAAGTCAAATCCACCGCTCATTCTCGTTTGCACTTTGACGAGTGCAACATCTCAAACACGAGAGATGGATTTCAGAACAACAACGTCACGTCTTTTGATCAGACACTAATGAGCTCCGTAACGGCTCGACCCTTTCATCAGATGACTTAAGAGGAAAATGAAGAGCTACCTTTGGAGGGAAGCAGATCAAACATCAGTACTATGGAAAGGATTGGTTTCTTGATGTAGAAAAACGCGAGGCTCTAAAAGGGATGTTTAGAGTCAGACAAGCGCTCTAATGAGAAATAATTACACACACAAACATGTATCAGGAGGTATTACTGACATTTACACTCAAAGGAGTCTACTGAACACTGTAATAGAACTAAAGAAAACCTACAAAAGAACTCTACAAACACACTTTTGATCCAACCGGCAGTTATAGTGATATTTCTCTAGTTTTTAATGACAGTTATCTATCTCACAGGATGGAGGGATAGGTCACAGATCTCTTTTTCCATCCTCTTCCAAACATCTTTAATGGCGATGAAGAGCCTTAAATGATCTTAAAACCAAACAAATGAACATAATTGACATGTGTGTCCTGGAGGAAAACCACTGAAAGATATTTCCCATTTACTCTAATACTTTAGCATCGATTAAGTCCAATAAGCCTTTGCTCAGGGTGCAAAACACAACAGTAATGAAAACCATTCAATCCAAATGAAACTAATTCCTGCAAATAATAGCGTTTTAGAAAACATCACATTTTATTGAAGCACAAAGCCTACCGACAATACAGTTTTCTCATACTCAGCCTTCATTAAATAAGTAAGGCCGATTTTGATTATCTTACATGTAATGGCGTCATACACAAATCATAAACATGGCAGGGAACAAAAGGTTTTGCTGCAGTGAAGAGAAAAATCTGGCTGCACTTAGAAGCTTGTAATTTGGCGTGGTCTTTTTTCCTTTTCTGGGGGGATGTTTGAGGCACCGTCAGGAAAACAAACAACTGGATGTCTCATCTTCTCCTTTTTTTAACCACATAAACGAATGCACAACCATACGATGGACAATAAATGTCAACACAAAAACATCACAATTAGAAAAACAGCATGCACTTTACTCTTTACAAGTATTGGATGAGATTTAAACTGTGAAGCAAACTAGAATTAGAATGGCCGTCATGTGGTTGGAGGCCAATGGCACAATTAGTAATATTTCATCAGAAAGAGTTATGGCCTAAAACGTGTCGTCTGAGGTTTCACAATCAAATCTTATCAGTTAAACCTTCAGTCCAGGTTGCCAAATTTGATTTAATAAATGGACTCAAGACGTTCCTGAACTATCGGGGGACTTTGACCCCCAAAATCCAATCCGTTCCCCCTTGAGTCGAGGTATCGATTTGAATGAATTCCCAGCCGGCATTATTGACAATTAGCTTTCTGTAGAATGAACGGGACAAACAAACCACCCGAAAACGTCATTGCCCCAGCAACTGTTGTTGAGAAAAGATTGATTTCATCCATGATTCGTCCCCATATTTGTTAGCACGCTACCTCAAGCGCTACTACTCGATGCTCCAAACCTACAGAGAGAACGCCTTGAATCGATCGGATGGGAGAACATGGCTCACGGCCTCCGGGCTTCTCCCTGAGACCCTTAACCTACCCAACACTTGACCATGTGATCCATATTATTTGAAGGGGTTTTGTCTCTCTGAGTACTCCAGAGAGACGGTAGGAGTGTGCTATTTGCGTTGTGGCCCACTGTGGGGGTGTGATACTGCAGGGTGCACTCTACTTCACAGAAAGAGATGGAGAGCAAAAGATGGGAGGCCTGGTCTCACTTTATCCGTAACCAAGCGCTCGCCCGGCGAAGACAAGCCAGAGGATCAGAGGGGAATTGTCTTTGATCGAGCCACGGTGGTCCAGAAACACCCCAAAAACCCAGATAAAGATGACCCGTTCATGTGGGTTTTTCACATCCTGGTTTGCGTTGCTGTGTACTTAAACAGTTACATTGCGGCAGACACGGTTTCAGCTGTGGGCAAATTGTAAAACACCCTAATTATACAACACAGCTGTAGCGTGAGAGTGAGACAGGACGGGGAGAGAGTGAGACAGACGGGGAGAGAGTGAGACAGACGGGGAGAGCGTGAGACACACGGGGAGAGCGTGAGACAGACGGGGAGAGAGTGAGACACACGGGGAGAGCGTGAGACAGACGGGGAGAGAGTGAGACAGATGGGGAGAGCGTGAGACAGACGGGGAGAGCGTGAGACAGACGGGGAGAGCGTGAGACAGACGGGGAGAGAGTGAGACAGATGGGGAGAGAGTGAGACAGACGGGGAGAGCGTGAGACAGACGGGGAGAGAGTGAGACAGATGGGGAGAGAGTGAGACAGATGGGGAGAGAGTGAGACAGACGGGGAGAGCGTGAGACAGACGGGGAGAGAGTGAGACACACGGGGAGAGCGTGAGACAGACGGGGAGAGAGTGAGACAGATGGGGAGAGCGTGAGACAGACGGGGAGAGCGTGAGACAGACGGGGAGAGAGTGAGACACACGGGGAGAGCGTGAGACAGACGGGGAGAGAGTGAGACAGATGGGGAGAGAGTGAGACACACGGGGAGAGCGTGAGACAGATGGGGAGAGAGTGAGACACACGGGGAGAGCGTGAGACAGATGGGGAGAGAGTGAGACACACGGGGAGAGCGTGAGACAGATGGGGAGAGAGTGAGACACACGGGGAGAGAGTGAGACACACGGGGAGAGAGTGAGACACACGGGGAGAGCGTGAGACAGACGGGGAGAGAGTGAGACAGATGGGGAGAGAGTGAGACACACGGGGAGAGCGTGAGACAGATGGGGAGAGAGTTTTCGGTGGAGATGGATATTTTCAGTGATCATTTGTGGGGTCATTTTCGACTTCTCTATACTTCTCATGTGATCAATTGTGCATGCACTTGGTATGTCTCTAATAAAGGCAATGCCCTCTCCTCTGCCCCCTGACATAAACACACTTTAATGGCCATGATGGCAGCGCACACACATTCCCTGAGGCCGGCTGAATAACGGGATCGGACTGAATGTTTCGGTTTATTTCTCTGATTGTTGTCATGAAGTAGGCTTTTTTTTTTTTTTTTACTTTAGAATTCCATGGATTGGTGGCAGCGTCGATGGTCTTGTGACCAACGCATCTTTTCTCAATGGAAAGCGTGTGCAGAGGGGATTTCAAATGTTTCCTAGCAACAAGATCTCCTGAGCTGTTGGTGCAACAATGCCGAGGCAACTTCCAGAAACGCAGGCAGCGATGGAATAGACATAAGGAATCTGCCCATTATTACTATATATATATATATATCCAAAATGCACAAACATGCATTTCTTAAACAAACAAGGTTTGTTTTAAAGTGTAATCCGAATCACCATAAGGACACTAAAAATGCCAAACTGAATGAAGGATAATTCGACATGTTACAGCCATAAACATGATGGCAATTAATATTTTATTAAATGTAAAGATAATATAGAATTTCAACACATTGATGCATCAAGTTCATAAATAATGCGGGTGGTGTATAATGAAAGTGTTTTCTAACTTTAAAGCTTTCGTGAGCTTAAACGCCTCAAAAGAACATGTTGCTTCCCACTGACACTTGACCTGCGTTTTACTTTGAACCCAAGACATGTCTCACGTCCGAATAACTGGCCTTTGTTGAAATGTGACAGACTGACAGGTGTACACGGGCTGCAGTCACAAAGGTCATGACTTCTGAGAAAAAAAATACACGAAAGCGTAAAAAGGGAGAAATTATGAAATTCAATTGATTTCATTATTGCTTTTCTTCGAAGACGTACAGTTGGAGACCGAGGCTGAATCTTTTGGGGGCTGATCAGCTGCTGGTGAGGACCTGGAGCCACTTCTGCTCTTTTCTTCTCACTGTCACAGGGGCGTCAGTTTGAGCGCAAAGTCACTTGATTAATTCGATTTTTGTAAAAAAAAAAAAAAAGTTGAACGAAAACCCCATTAGTAAATCTCTCTGGAAACCAGCGGTTCCACGAGGCACCAAACCTGCGTGGAACCCTTCCTTCGCAGCGGACTCTCTCTCCATTAAAACGCTCACCTGCTTCTCCATCGCTTCCTTCCCGGTGGTGGACATCTTGGGCGCCGGGGAGCGATCGCAAGTGCATCCTTCCAACAGGTAAATCCCGGCGGGCTTCGCGCTCTGCTCGTTCTCGGAGTAGAAAAGTATATTCTGAAAGAGGACGAAGAACTTCTCGTGCCACCGGCTGTTCTCCGCCGACTTCTTGCACAGGTTGCCGCGCTTGGTGCCCTCTTTACGCGCGAGCGCCGACAGAAACAGCGCGTGCCCTTCGTTGTAGCGGACACTCTTCTGCATGTTTGCCGCACGTTGTGGACGACAATGGGGCCCGGTCGGTGCGTTCACCCGGGAGAAGGAGGGGAAAGGGGGGGAAAGGGGGGGGGGGGGACGTGGGGGGGGGGTCTTTGCGTGTGAACTCGGCTTAGCGGCGCACCGGCGCACCGAAAAGTTGCGCGAGCGCTTCTGCCGAGGAACCCATAGTGTCCCACGAGAAGTCTGTGCTGCTAGGCAAATGAGAAAGTAAAAACAGAAATCACGCAAATCGGTGTGTCGTTCAGAGAGGGGAGAGCCCTCAAGTGACGGAATCACAGACTGGATAAAGTCTAACCGGCTTTGACACACACACACACACACTCTCTCTCTCTCTACCCCCACCTATCTCTCTCTCTCGACGGAATTAAAGGCGGAGCATGGGTTTGTTGTGTCCGTGTGTGTGTGTGTGTGTGTGTGTGTGTGTGTGTGTGTGTGTGTGTGTGTGTGTGTGTGTGTGTGTGTGTGTGTGTGTGTGTGTGTGTGTGTGTGTGTTTCAGAGGGAGTGAGAAAGCTAGAGATGAAATGCAGATATGCGCAGGGGGCAAACGTTGTGATTTCTTAAACCCGAACGGTCCATAAGGACTTCTGTACAGCTGCGTGTGCGAGAAGAAGTTGTATCAAACCATTTGATACACCGGCGAAGACCATTAAAAAACGCCTCATGTGATGTCACCCCAGGCAAAGTTTAAAAATGAAGGGAAAAAAAAACAAAAAAAAAACATGAGTTATGGAGAAAGATGTGATCACAACAGTGTAAATGATATTACCCTCTTAAGCCACCACACACCCAAATCTAACTAAACCATCGGCGGCCTAGTTGCATTGTGGGGAATGTAGGCATCCACAGATTGACGTGGAAGAAAGATGCTTTTTATATACTCAGTCCATAGTGTAGAAGTTCTTCATGCTCCATCAGTGAAGTTGTTCAAAGACAGAAGGCGTGACAACATTGTTTCTTTATCCTTTAATCACCAAACACACAGATCGTCTGGTGTGGATCAAATCCAGATCAGAGGCTGTTGACTGACATTTGGAGAATTAGTTCACAGTACAGATGATGGTGAGAAACAAACCCCGAGTTAAATCTCTTCTTATACGCTCAGTGACTCGCTAGAGAAGAGAGCAGCAACGACCACTCTACTCCAATCAGTGGTTGGAAGTTTAGACCTCTCCCTTGACCATTGTTCTCTTGGCCCACGCCTCCATTGATGGCTGGGTTGTCTCTGCTTCATGGTCGTTGACCGGTGCTGCAGCGACGTCAAGAGTTTGAATGCAGCCACTCCATCAGGGACGATCGATCCGAGACGCTCAAAAGAGCTGTGAGGAGTTTCTTATTCTTCCTAGAGATGAAGACACAGAAATGTCACTCGAGCAAAATGTTGTAGATGCTGGATATCCTCACATAGCTTGTAAATCCTCCGACCAGCAGTCCAGTTCCTGTGCGCACTCGGCACGGCTTCACTCCAACAAAGGACAAACATTTCATAAGGGAAGTATGGCTACGTGTTTGTTTGTTTGTTTGTGTGGGTGCGTGCTGACAAATATTTCATTTGGTGAGGATTACTTAGGAAGAGGCTTAAGAAGCACTCAACTCCCAGCAGGCTATGTGTCACGGAGCAAGGGGATGTCGTGTACACATTTACAGAGAGGGGAGAAAGAAAGGGGCCGCACGCCGCCGACGCTTTGACAGCACCAGACCGACGATGTCGCCGTAATCCTCGATTGTGAGAGGGACACCTGTGCCTGGTGGCCGCGAGCAGTGACGCCCCTCTAATAATCTGACCCCCTTTTTCAGTAACGAGTAATTAAATGCGTTAGTGTGTCCAAACCAGTAATTAAAGTCACTGTGCGCGTTACTAATTTGTCATTAATAGTAAAATATTTAATTTGATTTCTGGAGTGAAGCCACGTAAATGCGATCGCCGGTCGGATCATCAGCAGCGCAGCACCCCCCCCCCCCCCCCCCATATTTAAGGAGTGAAAAAGCTGAATAACAATGAAAGCTGCAGAGGCCGTCAGTCTGACTTTTAGCTTTTAATATGGGTCAAGCTCCATTAAAATCCTGCATTATTGTGCTTATGTAACAACCTGCATTCAGACCAGAGTGAAAAACGGAGCCGCTTAAACAGCGTCGCTCCAAAGGGCCTCTGTAAAAAACCCACGTGAAACATCTAAGGCTTTCTACTTTTTTCCCACGAAATATAAAATAACTGCCTTCATGATAACCTCCCAGAGTTGTTAAATCCTGTGTCAGAGTAGAACTGATCACTGAGCCGCGTCGTGGGCGGGCGCTAAGCGTTTAACTCACACGTCTGCACTCCCTGGTCCCGGCAGCACCCTTCGAAAACGCACCCAAACATCACGGCCCAATCGGGTCGCTTTCCGTCCGTGAGCTCACAGGTGAACTCGCACATCTTTTACAACTCTACTACATTTCACCTCCTGCCGTCCACCATGCTCTCCAGCTCCCTGGCTTTGCGCGCAGCGGTGTGCAGCACGCGCTCCGGGATGTCAGCCAATCGGGCGACATTCAGGCCGTAGCTCCGCCCCGCGGCTCCTTCCGTTAATTGGTAGAGGAAAGTAATGAACTCTGGCTGAACTTCTCCGTCTGTCCGCAAACACAAACACACACACACACACACATGTATTTATGTACACACAGCAAAAAGTACACGGGCCAAAAGCCTTTTCACATGCGCTCAGACACTTACCGTCAGCGCGAGCGGCGGAGTCCGATTCATTGAGAAGGAAAGCCATGTGATAGTTGGACACATGTTCAGGATACACCCGCTCCAGCTCACACAGAGGAGGGTAATGGGTCACAAACAGCGTCAGGGCTTTCACCTAAAAACAGGAGGGAGGAGAGACAAGTCAAAAGAGCTGCCAGAGGCGGCGTTTACTCCACGTCGCTGGATGTTGAGGATCAGCATGTGTGGACGCTGCTCTACAGCCGCCTGCCAGAGAAACTGGGCCCATAGTCCAGGACGTCTCTCTGGGGTTGCAAGTACAGGATGGACAGCAACGTCACTTGTGGCTAGGTTTGGTTTTCACTGACAATAGAACTCGCACCCTCCCACCTGCTCACGAGCACTCCCGTTGCTCATTGCATTTTGTTAACAAGGAGTCAGAGAGGTCCTGTTGATCGAATAACGATCACATATGAAAACCAATGAGCCGAGGTCCCATAAAACGCAGCGGTGAAACGGAAACATTCTCTTGAACGAGGTGAAGTCATTAACTCAAATAAAACAGACCTCACAATCTATGGCAATGCTAATGGCTCACAATGCCAATGCTAACATGTTGAAGTGAAGCCAATGTAGTGTAAGGATGAGAATACAAAGCACATCTAAAGCGGTGGTTTAAAATATGCGCTCTTAAACCAAAGCCAACAAACGGAAATATCTCTAAGCGAGTCGTGGCCATGTTAGAACAGTGGTTTCCAACCTGGGGTTCAGAATCCCAACAAAGGGTCATGGGAGGACTCGTAGGGGTCGTCTCGTAACACTTTGAGCAGGAGATAATGACAACGGAAATTTTGCTGCACACAAATGATTATACATGAGGAGCATGCAGTCAGTTAGTGGAAGTTTCTATTAATTGTGGCGACCAGCGTGATATTTTATTTCAGCTGCTGGTGGCACTGGAGAAAATCTCTGCAAAGTCAACGGGAGACATCCCCTGGGGCCCATGAATGTAAGTAGAAAACTTCATGGCAATCCCCCCCCCAATACGTGTTGTGATAATTCAAAAGAGGGACCGACCAATAATAATAACAATAATACATATGCACAATGAGATCTTGATTAAATTCTACTACTCTGTGAATATGAATCGTATGATTTATTTGATTATTTCGTCTGCTTTATACAAAAGCCAGAAATAGGTCAAACAAAAAGGTGAGAAAAGCCAAGGAGATAAAGTGACACATTTAACAAATGGTAGGTATCATAACCAAAGTTTCATTATGTAACACAGCCTGTGTTGCCACAACAGAGCAAACGTTGCATCTGAAGAACAAAGAGTACGAGCATCTACAGCTGCAGCTACTGCACTTTGGCCCAGCGTTGCTCCACCGCCTCTGCAGTGTGTCCTGAGCTTAAGACATGCTTTGTGGATGTTATTCTCACATCCACATGAAATAACGCCGGGTAAAATATTACAACACTTGCATCAGTAATAACTGTGTCTGATGATTACAGTAACCATAGCAAAGAGCGATCATGGTGAAGCGGAGCCAGAGTTTTACATCATCGCAGCAGACAGGCGTCTGCAGACCTCGGGCCGGCCCCGGGATCGTCCCGCTAACCGCTCGGTCTCACAAAAGGTCACACGTCACTAGCAATACCTCGCTTTGAAAGGGAAGAGCACGGGGGCTCCCAGATGCGTACTTGAACGTACGTATGTGCACACACACACACACACACCAGAGCAGTAAAAACAAGCAGAGTGGGCTGCCTCGATAATGTGCTGATTAGGCACAAACGCAGCTCATTACCGGACCACCCTGAGCGAGGTGACAGCCGCGCTCTGCAGAGCTTGACCATCTGAAAAAAATCTGCTGTGAAACCATTTATTTAATTAATCATTTAGTCAGCAACCATAAAATTCATCGGGGGTATTTTGATGATCAAATAAAAGTTTGAATTATGCAAAACGTTAGCTGGTCGCAGAGTGTACGATCTTTCACTTTACATTACATGTCATTTAGCCGACGCTTTTATCCAAAGAGACTTATAAAAGGTGCATTTCCCCCGTAGAGATACAAACTCAGAAGAACAAGTAACAAGAAAGTACAATCTAGCCAAAACACCACGTGACCCAATTAGCGTTAGCGAGAAGAAAAAGGGGCACATCAGGTAGCACCAACAATAATTGGCTCCTACACAGTGGGTTAAACTGAAAAGGCAGCTTAAAGATATTCTTTGAGTATTTCTGAACTGAAAACCTCTTCTTCTGTATGAAACCATGTTGATGAGAACTTATGACACCATAGACTGTACAAAAGAAGTCACCTTGACGTCACTGATGGGTTTGAGGAGTGTCATTTAAACCCTTGAATTTTTTTTGATTGACACAAACACATTTTGGAGCTAAGAACACATTAGGAAAGACCAAATTAGGCAACCATTCGACCAGTGCCATGGATTTTAGTAACATTCATTCCAAAGCAACCATGGGTCCTAATGTACGTGTTTAAGAGGACATTGTGCTATATTGAAGAAGACTTTAAACTACAGATTGAGACAATGAACTGTTTTGAATCAAGTGAGAAACAGACTTGTATTCAATCAGACAGAAGAGTTGCCCCCTGATGGTTATTAGAAAAAAGAAACTTTGCCATTAGCTTCACTTTTCACAACAGGAAGTTGCAAACTGTGGGACTGAATCTGAAAGGTTTCCGGCCAGAAAAGCTGAAAGACACTTATCCGCTCCATAGACTGGTCTGCAACACATTCATTGGATGCAATAAGAAAAAAGTTCCATTTATTGACGGGACAGGCTGTGTTTTGCCCTCCCTCTATTTACAAGACGCATGCCAGCAGGTACCACTGGCCCTGCATTGTGACACCTCGTCCGCCTCCTCCTCCCCTGTAATACAGCTCTGCTTCGCTCTACACAGGGATGCATCGTCAAAGGCCCTAATGCGTGTACCCCTATCGTTATCTCTTTGTCTGGTTTCTTTTCGTCCAATTAGACGCAAATCCAATCCTGACTCAAGTCAACACCCACAGTGTTCTCGCCTCACAACTAACAAGGCTCTCCTTCAGGTGCTGCACGTGGGACATTTTCTGTGTAAATGGTGCGTGCGTGTCTGTGTGTGTGTGTGTGTGTGTGTGTCACAGACCTTTGACACCCAGTGATTTGAGTCAGTGACGTGTGTGCAATGCCTGGCCTTTCTTTTAGATCATACCAAGTCTTGATCGCCAGAACCAGTCACAATATCACGCAATTTAGAGTAATCAATTATCTTAAGGTGCATGTCATCGGACTTTGGTGCCGGAGAGAGAACGCAGGCTGACGTGGGAGAGACCATGCAAACTCCACGCCGACCGGCTGCCATGATTCCATGTTTTACGCACTCTGCAGAAAGGACAAGTTTCACTCGTCTGATCGTCGCTGGATGACGCCCAGCGATGGTTTGCAGCTCGTGGGGAGTAATCCTGAGACGAGTTGTACGAACCCTTCTGTGAAGAAAGTGGGCTAAATCGGATTAATGCCTCAAGTGATGTCACTTGAGTCAGCATCAGTTGAGGTTTAAGATTCACAGCGCAAACATGAAACATGTGTAATATTATAACTATGTTAAATATATATTTTAAATTAAAACTACTGGCATTACCATGCAAGTGAAACATTTGAAATGGTAATCATCCCTTGTGAATAGTTGTAGGAAAATGCAATGTTTTATGTGTTGAGGCTACCTTCATTAAGTAAAATCAATAAAGCCTTGAGGTCATTTGATGTAGTACAGTAATTTATTTCAAAGGGCACAGTCAGAAACCTAGTAGCAAGAAACTGCTTAAATCTACTATCTGTTCTAACTTGATTGTAATCATAAATATGTATAAATAATGAAATAGTTGACTCATTTCTAATAACTGGTGGAAGATGATGGAAACATGTCTTGAATGCAACACCAGCTTTTGTCTTCACAAAGGTCTTGATCATCGTACTCTGAAAGGGTGTTTTGAGTGATTTTGTTTATTTGGCAAATACATTTCTGGATACTGAATCCGATGCTCTTTTGTGTTAGTTATTAATTAAGTGGGAATAAGTACACTAAACGGAACTATTTGATTCTGAGAACTTGCACTTTTTACAGTCACACAACCGTCAGTGTTAGAAAAAAGTTGAGAGAAGAAAGCAGGCAAGCTGTGCCCGTGTCCACGCCAGAACTTCTGTTAAGATTTGAGGCCAACTTGTCCTTAGACCAATCATAACTCACTTTTTATCGTTATTGAAATTATTGTTCACAGAACAGAAGCTTCTTAAAGTCATCTCTGGGCTGTTGGCTGGAATAGTCCTACACTACAAGCAACAACACATCCAGAGTCTGCAAAATGATGATGGCCATGTTTCACTTTTTGTTTTAGACGAAAGGATTTATCAATAAATACTGGGGGAATAATTCTGATTAATGGATGAAATAACCATTACTGGCTGCCTTATACAAACCACTCAGTGGCGGTTTGTCAGACCCCAACGTTGAATATTAGAGCCCATATCATATATCAATAGTATATTTGTGAATAATTGGGAGTAAAAAAAACACACAGAATGAAATGCAATGTAAATTAACAAAGGCATGATGAACCATCAGCAATATAAATCCTGTCAAATGGATGCAGTCCTGAGGCATGTTAAAGGTCTGCCTAGCAACCTCTTAACATGAATTACCATCTACTTAAGAAAGCTCATGGCCGTAGTGGGTAACAAGAGCGCTAAGAGCGCTTCAAGTCCTTTTTCTATCTCTGGGAATCTGGATGCTGGCAAAGAGGTGCTCGCTGTCCAACATCCTTCATGCAGGTCAGGTAGATCTCAAAACATTCTTGCAATCGCTGGAACAACGGTTGGAGCGCCGCCATCGCAGTGAGTTGAGAGAAAAGACTGAGAAGCATCTCCTCCGTGCGCCGTACACGGGAAGCCAGCGGAGAGGAAGCAGTGCACAGTCAGCGGAGCAAACGCGGGTCTTCGCAGCATCTTCGTGCATCAGCGGGAGCGCATCGGACCGCTTACGCCCACGTGGAGCCATGCGAAAGCACCCATCAGTGTGCAGCCAAAAGTAAGTTCTAGTGAGTTCTAGTCCTCCCGTGAGTCCAGGTGGAAAGCTGCACCAGATTCGGCCTGTTTTTAATGGTGTCTTTTCCCAGAGCAGTATTACAGTGATTGTGCAGAGACGTCCGTTGATGAGCTTCGTGCGAAACTAAACGCAGGACCTGCGGGTGGCGTGAATGAAAGGGGAGAGTCTGCATTGGCTAACGAAGCAGACAGTATGAGGTCACGGCGAGTTGTGTACCCGTCGTGATTTCACCGTAAAACCCAGCAGACTCCTGGCACCATTCTCTTTTTCTCATCCAGATTTTCTGTTTCTCTCTCTCTCCCTGCATCAAGGCTATCTCTTTTGTCGAGTGGTGTTATGAAACCCATCTACATTATCAACTACCTCTCGGGTGCAGGGATTGGTGCATCGCCATGGCAACCGAGTCAAAGGAGGAGTAGTCTGACTCTTGCCGCCAACAGTTGGGTCTGGCGGGGAGGAAGGAGCGGAGGACCGGGCCGAGGAGGACGAGTAGGAGGAAGAGGAGCGAGGAGGCCTGCGTACAGCATAACTTCTTTCCTTTAATAGCAGGGCTTTTCTAACAAATCGCCAGCAGCGGCTCCTACTTACATTACATTTCCCTTCTACGTTGTCCAGAAGGATTAAATAACAACTAAGATTCTGTCTTGGCAACTGGCAAAACACAAAAACTTGAAGGAGCTTTTTCAAAGATAAATGTTTATTCATCTATATTTGAACGGGGGGGGGGGGGGGTAACGCAGAGCAGTTTTGGAGCCTTTTTGACTGAGGCTTTGGAAAACAGAAATTAAACAAATACCAGCTCTCACAGATCAGATGCACCTTGTAAGCTTTGATTACCCAGAAGGCAGCAGTGGAAACTCCAGGAACCCATCAATGCTATCACCCCGGGGCTCGTGCCTTGCAAAACCACCAGGAGGCCCCAAATTTCAAATCGTGGGTTTTATAGTTCAGAGAGGTTCTCACGTGCAAAATACGTGCTCCCTGAAGTCAGCCTGGACCAATTCAGTTGTTAGATATTTATGAATGTTTCATATTCATCCAGTTTTGGTCTTCGCAAACTTGTGAAGGATTTGTCTCTTCGGCTGCTCCATTATAGTCACCAGCTAAGAACTGCAGCAAATAAGGTTCATGAAAGCAAAGTTTTGAAAAAACTCAGATCCAAATAGACAACAACTGTCCATAAAACTGAGAATGTGAAAAGAACATTACAGCAAGCGATACCTTTTCATATATCTGACATCAGGTATAAACCTAAATGGTGTTATTTTACAGGCTGATTAGCAAACATCTAACAAGAAAAATAACTTTTACAGTTTACATCATTCAAGAGCAGATACTGAGAGTGTTAACAGCGAAGCAAATGAACAGCTGTGTAACCTAATTGATACCACAGCCTCAAACAGGCAACCCCATGTCAAACTGTACCATGTGGAGCTCCGTGCCGCTGGTGCAGAAACGTTTGTGCAACACAAAGCGCTGTCAATTCTCTGGGCAACGATCGACTCGCCGACGTCTAATAGAATGGATAACCACGTCCGCAAAGACACAAAACACCACTGGAGTACCACTGGTCTATTGCGCAACACCAAAAAAGGGCCTCCTGATCCGAGCAGAACACACGCAAACACTCTCAGAGGAGCAGTGTTTGCAAGTACTCGCATGTGGAGAGCCGCGTTTCCTGCGCTCGGTAGCCTCTGCACCAGCTCCGCTCTCGCCTTTCGCCTCGCCTGAGATTGTAGCCTTCCACAAACAAGCGAGGAACATATGATCAGATACCTGCAGACACACGCGCCCAATTGAGAGCGCCAACCTGGACGACATGTCGACTGTGCGGGAGTTTCATGAGAATCAAATGGTGCAGCACGATATATGTCCATTAAACACCTGGACCTTAGGAATAGCCTAAGTCTCTCTCTCTCTTTCTCCCTCTTTTTCACACCCACACTCAATTCGGAATTCGGGGCGAGATTAACATGTGTGCGATTCACAACAGGGATGTGTTAGTCTAAAGTATTATCAGTGCGAGTTCTTTTAAATAGCCGTATCCCCGAGTCAGCAGTACGCCGTGTTCTTTCATGAACACACACATGACACAAACTTACGGCTCTGATGAAGTACTCCAGGGTGGCGTAGGCGATGGCGATTCCATCGTGGGTGCTCGTTCCCCGTCCCAGTTCGTCGAGGATGACTAATGAACGTTCGGTTGCGCGTAAAAGGATCCCCGAGGCTTCGGTCAGCTCCTCCATGAACGTACTGCGGCCTTTGTAGATGTTGTCTGAAGCCCCCATCCTGAGGTTGAGATAAAGAAACAAGGTGACAGGTCAGAGGTCTGAGAGGGTTCAGATTGCACAATCATTCTCGTTTTTCGGAAATGGTGTGTTCAGGGTTTGATTGAAAGTTTATATTCATTATCTTATCCATTTTTTCTGACCTAAAGATTGCTCTCTTTTGAAGTGGTTTCCATTACTTGTGAAACTCTGCTTACCAATTTTTCTTGCCGTTTGAGGTTAAATGGGTTTCCCTTTTTTCCCCATGAATCAGAATTACATTCATTCATTCAGAAAGCATAGCAGATTGAAAAGAATATTGAAAAAAATAAAAAAATAAAATAATTATTTGGCAAAACTCACATCCCAATCAATTCTTTATCCAGTGTGCATCCATGTCCTCACAAACAGAACTCATGCAGACTTCCACATGTTATTTTATGTCTATCAAACTCATCAATGAAAAATGTGTGACTATGGTGACAGAAAATCAAAAAGTGGAACGAGACTACCTTTAACAATATTGATGTCGCCCCCCCGTGGAGCCTGCACCAATAGACATTACTGATTACAGAGACACAATGAGGACACGTTGTATTCTCTGCGAGCCTCACAGCCCGTTTGAAAGCCCTGATACGGGCTGACGGAGCGATAAAAGGTCTCCAGCTGGACCACAGATCCCCCCCCCCCGCAGGTCGCCCTTTTCTCACCTCTAAATCTGTCTTTTTCCCACTCCGATTGTCCTTCAACGTAGCGGCATGGCATCAATGACCCGCCGACAGGAGCCCCCCAGCTCACGCGTTACCACGGTGACGCCACACGCCACATAAGAACGGGGTGTGTGGCAGACATGCCGCTGCATTTCATTAGCCAATTTATAGTTTGAGCGAGCGCATGTATGCTAAGGCTCTGGGGGAATTATGCATTTCAGATTTATATTGCACGGCAGGAAGGCCAGGCAGAATCAGTGGAAAATAACGAGCGTCCTTCACAACACCGATAAGAGGACGTACAGCAAAAACACAGACACACTCCACCAGCTGGGTGTCCCGCTGCTCTGCATGTCCTTCCTCGTTCCCGCCAAATAATCCAACACCGAAAATAGAATCATTCATCATCGCCCGGCTCACACCTCTCCAGGAAAAACGAGTAGCTGCATTTCAAACGTTTTCCTGGAACTCTTGGTTCACTTGTTGCTCTCAGATGCCCCATGGCTTTATTTCTTTTTACTATTAGTAGCTAATGACATATCCTCATATTGAAAAAAAGACAGTCCGTAAAATGAAGAAAGAAGTTTCCTCTGGTCTCTCTGATGACAACTAACATACTAAAATAAGCTTTTAAGGGAAAAACGCTTTTCACCCCCTCTCAACCTGCTGCGTTGTTTTTTTTATTGAGAGTATGGAAAGAGACGGAAGCTGCGGCAACAACAATGTATGTCCTCCAGCGTGTCTAGCGCCTTTTTAAACATCATTCAAGCGTCCTTCGTAGCCGAGTTGCTTGACATCTTTCACGCCAATGTAGTTGATGATGGGGGGCCCTAAGGCCCCAATACATGGGAGGTATTTCTGGGCATTAGCCCCATTTGTAGGCCCCAAAATAAAAAAATAGAAGAAAAGTATTCTGAGCGGAGGAGAGCTTGTGGAAGATTTGAGTAAAACACGGCACAAACACTGCTACGAGTCCATGGTCGACTAAAGGTACTTTTCAAAAACGCTGTTGTACATTCAGCGTTCCTTTGCTGTTTCCATAACAACCATGAAGGGATGGAAGAATGTGCTCTATAACCTTCAGGGTTCAATGCTGACAAAAAACAAAACAAAAAAACACAGCAGCAGCCGCAGACCTGCACATACACGTATGTATCCATCTGCAACACACACACACACACTAGGTCTACTACGCAGAGGTCTGTAACAAAACAAACACACACTGAATTGAGTTCAAATAACTGCATGGCATATTTGTTCAAAAATAAATGCACTAACGTGGAGGAATAGGCATTAAAATGAAACAACTGAGTGGAGCGGCACGCTGCTTTAACCCAATCTCAAGATTATTCCCTTCATTGTCAATTAATCATCTGGATCAATTCCGACAGGATATCCCATTAGACACCTACGCATCATCTCATTACCTCCAAACCCACAGGGTATGTTTATTCCACTCACAGGCTCTCACTCCATGTCGGTCTCCCCTCGCGCTCATAAACACACAACAAGATGAAGCAATTCCTAGCGCTGCGTCTACTACGCTCAACACCTCAGTGGGAATTTTGAGCAATTACTACTAATTCAAAGTCCTTTTTAACAATTTCTGTTTTCTTAAAAAACAGTTGGGGCACCTTGGTGACATGGGGCTATAATACATCCTCCGTTAGAACAGAACTATTATTGACACATCGCAAAGTGTGGATGATCAGTTCCTTACATCTGTCCACTTAACTTCTCCTCCTGACCTCCCTCCTTTTCTCACCCATCTGATCAACACTTCCCTGTCAACTGCCCGTTTTCCCAACTCTCTGAAACAAAAATAAAGCCTCTCCTGAAGAAAGCTCAATTTGTCTGAAGATAACACCTACAGGCCTGTCTCTCATCCACTCCACACTGCCAAAGCAGCCTCTCTCTCACCTGTCCTTATCCTTTTTGACTGCTGCATTTGACACTATGAACCACCAGGTCCTTATTTCCTCCCTTGAGGAACTGGGTGTCTCCAGTTCTGCCCTCTCCCTTCTCTTATCCTACCTCAACGGCCGCACATCCTCAGTAACTCGGAAAGGATCTGTGTCTGAACCTCGTCCTCCCGCCACGGGGGTCCCCCAGGGCTCAGTCCTGGGTCCCCTCTTCTCCAACTCTGAGCTCTGCCATCCACTCACATGGCTTCTCCTACCATAGCTATGCGGCTGACACTCAACCAAGCCGGTCTTTTGTATTGTGTCCAGACACAATACACTGGCACCCACTGGGTTAATACATAAGCGTATGCTTAAAGCAAACCAAAAAAAAAGACAATTACACACATCTGTAAGCAATTAGTCTAATCACAGAGTGCAGCAGAGGCAGAATAACGGAGACCATACAGCATATTGGCCTGTGTTCTACAATAATATGTAGTCAGGGCTGAAAACGACATGCAGAGTGCACTGCTGCTCTCATCATGATGTGAATAACCACCAGTGTGAGGGATGGGGGGGGGGGGGGGGGGTATCTTCGTAAAACAAAGCCTCATTGTCTGAGGGTTCCTCCAACACAGAAAGCTGTACAGCACCAGGATGGAACAGTAGAAACAGTCCTTATGTGTAGCTGGACCAATGTGAAATGATCTGCAGCGGCAAAGGTGTGTTGTGCTCCATCAGTGTTGTCATGGACACTATCCTTCTCTTCTATTTGAAGGTGAAAAAGTGTCGATTCTTGAATGTTCATGACTGAAAAGCAAGAAACGGTGTAGCTGGTTTTGTTGCTTTTACATGAATGGTGTGATGTATTGATGGTTCTCATCAACCGATCTCTGTCATTTTTGATGGCTTTCCAGGAAGAATAAACACAGACATGGACATGGGTGTCATCAAGACAAATTGGATCCCCCTTTCTATGCAGCTGAACCAAATGATTTGATTCATCTTGTGTGTCCGTGTTAGCCACACTGTTGATGCCAATTCACAAGCTAGAGGATTCCCAGTTGAGTGTCAGTTCGTCAAATTACAAAAATAATCAAATCTTCTCAGCCAACTTGTGCAGTTAAAACTAAGAGAAAGAGAATTCCTTCGGAAGAAAATAGTCTGTTGACCGTGTGCTCTGTGGGTGTTCGTGTTATTATTAAATGTAGAGAGAAATTACAACAAGTGCTGCAGAAGAAATCCTGGTGGAATTTGTTTCTAAATTATCTTTACTAAAAATGTTTGAAACAAGATTAAGACAGCACCTGGAAGTTTAAAAACAATATATCCCACAAGTCAAAGAATCCACCTGTTCACATACCTCTGTTCCTTCCTTAGATTATTTTATAATAAAAGGCTATAGAGAATAGTCCTATAAGTCGCTCAATGATGAAAAATAAAGCCGCCAATCTCTTTACCAGGTTATATCCATTGTATGAAATTTATACCACTAGGGTCACCAATCAGTGCAATCATTTTGAATAATGTCAGAGATTCTGAAACCCTTTTAAATGAAATTGCATTGTGTGATTTGTATGTTGATTTTGCTTTAATTCTGATATTCATTCTATGTATCTGTATTCCTTTACCAGGAGTACTTCTTTATTCACTGTTTCATTACAGATGAAGACATTCTTTGAGTCCTTTCATCAAGGATGCAGCATTAGTAGGTCATCAGTGTAATGGCCACATCAAAAGAAGCAATATATGCAATATAATATAAGATATCCAGGGCGTTTGGAAGGTAAAAATAATAGTGGAATGAAGTCGCTCTCCCTCTGTGTGTGTGTGCCCCGACAACTTGTTCACGGCGCCGCTCTGTTACAGCCGACATCGACTGCTTTCTCGTAGAGGTGTAGCACCCACCCTCCTGCTCCCCCATCAGCTAAACGCGGCTAGCTTCCGCCACGGTTCATACCGTCAGTGCTGCGAGCACCGTTCAGGCTCAGGGGCCGCCTTGTTGAGAGGCAATCAAAATTCTCACAATCCTGAATAAAACACCTTCAAATAAAAAAAGTATGTATTTAGTTGGTCATACCTGGTATAAATGCCATCCAGCATGCCCAGGGAGGCCTCAGAGGCCGGGACATAAGAGCCCATCTGAGCCATAACACAGATTAGGGCCACCTGGCGGATGTAGGAGCTCTTACCCCCCATATTAGGACCAGTGATTATCATAGTTCTCCTGCCATCACCCTGTGAGAGAGGAGAGGAGAATAACAGTGACAAAGACAGAAGGCGATGAGAGAGGCAGAATAAGATATTTGCATGCTGTCCTGCACAGCTGAGGAGGTGGGTGGATTGAAAGCTTGGCTTCTTTTCCCATTGGCTTGTGCTTCTGTTGCAAAATTAACCAAACCCCACTCACGCACAGAGCAAGGAAGTGTGTGCATGGTGTGTGTGTATTTATGTGTGCGAGTGCTGTTACAAATGAGTAGCTGTGTGTGTGTGTGTGTGTGTGTGTGTGTGTGTGTGTGTGTGTGTGTGTGCGTACCTGTAGGTCGGTGTGGTTGGGCACATACTGGTGGTGCTCTCCCATCAGTAAGGCGATGGCAGGGTGTCTCCCACCCCGGATCATAATCTGACGCTGACCTTCACACACCTCTGGCCTGGATACAGACAATACAATCAGTAAGTACACAACAATCGTACACAATCGCTTGAAGACAAACACACTCTAGAAGAAGGCATTACCACTCAAACTGACACCAAACTGAACTGACTCCCACCCAAGTATGATGCAATGTGTTCATCATTTTCTTTTATTTACTGTTATTTAGAATCCAATATTGCATTTCTTTACCTGTATTCAAAATAATATAAAGTAAATGATCAAATAAAATTGCAGCACTATATCAATTACTTTATTCAAAGTATAATGCAAATCAGACTAAATGTTATGTTAACACCTAAAATAAAAATGAATAAACAGTAAAATGTGTGATGCTATTTACTGCTATTAAATTTTGCATATCTGCCAACATAAATTGATATTGGACAATAATATTGGTCTAATTGGCCAGGCTCTACATTAATATACTGAATCAACAGACAAAAACGGTGGATGTTTGCTTTCCTTAAACAAATTAAATCCCCTTATTGACTTTTTGAAGGGAGTTAGATGCCACAATAACTCCCTGGCAACAAGATATAAACATAGTCTGCTCCCGGGCCAAGAAATACTGTGACCCCCTCATTAAACTACAACATGTTCTTTTTACTCTTCACAGCTTCGGACACAGCCAGACCAGCTGTTCCTCCATTCTCTCGGTATTCATGCTTAGCTAACCGGCAATCTACATATTTACACGCAAGAGAAGTGGAAACTTGAGGAGAGCAATAGCAAACAGGAGATCGTCAGGTAAAGAGGAGCTGCAAAAAGCACAGGGAACAAGTTGTGGATGGATGTGAAGCTGTAACAACAAAATGGACAGTATAACAGGGGGGGGTGAGTGTAACAGAGAGGGGGAGTGTGTGTGTGTGTGTGCGCGTGTGAGTGTGGGAGAGATGTTGGCGTTTTGGCTGAGCACATTGCTGAGCCCGGTGCACACTCCCACACACAGCCTGTCTGAGACTATAGGACACGACACAGGACACCCACACACATATATCACACTCTCTCTCTCTCTCTCTCTCTCTCACACACACACACACACCAATATTTACGGTTATCGTGAGAGGACATCACCTGCAATAGTCCCCTTGTTTCGCCACCTCAGCCAATGAAAAGAGACAGTCCATGGTTGCTAGGTGACTAATAGCCCTTTTCATGGCGTGATAGTGCTCCCCAAACTGACTGTGGAATATGAGAGAGAGAGGTAAGAGATTTTGTGTAAATCACGGTACGTGCGTACTGTCCTGAGCCGACGACTCGACCGATACAGACGGGCAGAGCTGAGACACGAGCGGCCTTCTCTCTGACGTGTTTCTAGCAGTTTTTCCATTAGACTATCTGATCAGGTGTGTGTATGTGTATGTGTGTGTGTCAGTCATACTCCAGAAAATTGGTCCACTCCCTCTGGCAGTCCAGCAGCAGCTGCTCTCTGAGCTGCAGCAGCTTCTTGTAGCGCTCCGCCAGGAATGGAGAGTGATACCTGCTGACGGCCTTGGTGCTGCAGAGGAGAGGGGGAAGATGTGGAGGAAGTGAATACAAACGCTCACTGTCCAGTTTGTCAGGTACAACTTTGCCTTCAGTGCTGCCTTAATTCGTAGCATTGCTTTCAACAAAGTGTTAGCAACACTCCTTGGAGGTTTTGGTCCATATTGACAAGATAGCGTCACTGCAACTGATCTCCCGTCCCATCACATCCCAAAGGTGCTCTATCGGGTTGAGATGTGGTGACTGGAGGCTATTTAGGTACAAGTGAACTCATCGTCATGTTCAAGACACCAGTTTGAGATGATATGAGCGTTGTGACGTGGTGCATTATCCTGCTGGAAGCAGCCATCCGAAGATGGTACACTGTGGTTATGAACAATACTCCGGTACACTGCAGCATTTAAACGATGCTCACTTTTCACTAAGGGGCCAAAAGGTGCCAGGAAAAATATCCCCCACACCATTACACCACCAGCAGCCTGAGCAGATCCAAGGCAGCATGGACCATGCATTCATGTTGTTTACGCCACATTCTGACCCGACCATCTGAATGTCGCAGCTGATATCAAGACTCATCAGACCAGACAACGTTTTACATCTTCTATTGTCCAATTTGCGCTGCTGTAGCCCATCTTCTTCAAGGTATTTTCTCTTTTTGGGACCATTCTGTTTAGACCGATAGAGGTTGTGCGTAAAAAATCCCAGGAGAGAAAGTTGTCTTGACCCCGTATACATACCTAAATGCATTGAGTTGCGGTCATGTGACTGGCTGATTAGCAATTTGTGTTAACAAGCAATTGAACAGGTGTACCCAATGAGGTGGACGGTGAGTTTACGTACATACAACACGCCCCAACACTAACTGCTCCTTTCTGTCTCTAGCTTGTCCATGTGTGACTATGCTTGTATCAACATTTCTTTTTAGTTTTGTTAGATAGATCACTTCCTGAAGATTTAAAGGATCCTGTAGTATTCTCACAAAACACCGTCAGGAGCTAGTTCTAGACCGGCACTTTCTGAAAATCATAGCTGTCTTTCCATCGCCGGTGCTGCACAGCTGGGGGCGAAGTGGGTTTATCAGAGTTTTTCGATGGAAGCAGCTGCATCTAAATGAAACAAGGTTAAGGAGGACAGTGAAAGAGAGCGAGTGCTGTTGAGGACTGCCAAAGTGCAGCTTTCGACCATTATAGGATTAGTTCCATCATCAATTTACATTTATGTATAGTTTAGACTAGTGTCCTTAGTTTGGCATACACCCGCCAACCAATCAGAGCACCAGTCAGTGAAAAAAGACGCTTCCGAATGATGCAGATAAATCTCAGATGACACCGCTTTGCCCGGAAAAAACACCTTGCCGAATAATGCTTCCATCCATGTCCATCCTAAACTCAATGCATCCTTTTATCCCATAAAACATAAAAAAAAGTATTTTGAATCACAGTGACCTTTGACCACTAAACTATAATGAGTTAATGTTTGAGCCCAAGTAGACGTTTCTACCAGATATAAGTATATTGATATCATCGAAACCCTTTTAAATACAAAGCTGTGAAGACGCTATTCTCTGCGTGATGACGTTTTGTAGTGTGATTTAGTCAATTGTTTGCAAATATATATTTTTAAAACCTTTAAAAACTAGACGTTTTTTTCACAGACCTATTATATATATATAGTAAATCAGATTAAAAAAATATATATCTTAAGATTGTGTTAATTACATGCCTTATTTCAGCCATTTGACCAAAAAGCCATTCATACAATCCATTGGCTGGTCCAAAACGCTGGCTCATTTCTGGGTTTTTGCACTCATTCGCACCACTAGAAAGCATGTTAGAGATGGTATTTAACACAATGGAGGTCATTCTAGTCAGTGCTACTGCCACTATAACATCATTTAAGGAAAGGGGATAAACGTTTAGGTGACTGTGTGTGCTGGCCTTTGCTGCCTGGAGGTGTGCGCGTCTCTTGCAACCGTGCACTCACCTGCTGATTTTGACCCAGTCGGGTGGAACAATGGACGACAGCGAGTTCTTCACCTCAATCAGAAACTGAGGGCAGGGGGAGGAAGAGAATGAGGAAGAGTTTGATGAATAAGACGGGAGCCGACGAACAAAGCACTGCGTCACTCTTGATTAGAACTGACACACACACACACACACAGCGACAGAGAAGAAAAGCACGCGCAGACAATCAGTCCATCGCTGTGACTCATTCCTCCACCCGAATCAGGCCATCAATCTCCTCCCACCTGTCACACACACACACACAGATACCTCCTGTCCAGACACGGTGACGTAGTCCAGCGTCGGGGCCTTCAGCGTGCGGCGGATTTCTTTGCGGTGGTCTTGGATCTGGCTGACGACGGCCTGCATCTGCTCCCGTCTTTCCTGCAGCACCGGGAAGCCCGACAGGTCGGAGAACAGCTCCGTCTTATTTCCAGTCCTGCCCAAGAACGCAGAGTCCAAATGTGACAGATTGTAGGACACACAGAGGGGACGGACACACAATACAGGACAGCTTCGACATGTTCAGGAGAAACCGCTTGTTTGGCTTAATTTCATTGGTATTGTGGTGTGTTTTTCTGAAAGTTGTTTCTAGATTTGTCGCACCAGCAGTGCTGAATTAAATTAGCGATTGAATCCAAATGAATCCATTGTAGAGGTCAGAGAGAATCCAATGTTTCCATCAGCAGAGAAATGAGCATTAGAGATACAGCCAAGCTACCAGCGAGCATGGTAGCTTCAGGATTTAGGTTAGAGTCAAAATATACTGCTGCAAGTTTTCCATTTCTTTATTTTGAGATAATGACAATATAGTTGAAAGAAAGTCAATAAATTGAGAGTAGTTTTTATAATGGAGACACACTGGCTGATTTGCTGCCTTTCTAAGTCGTATATCATTGCCAATAGAACATATTGGAGTTTTGAATTACTTGACAAATTGTTGCAGGCATTTTTCATTAGTTTGAGATGCTCCACGATCAATCAACAGATCAAAAAATCTATATTATAATCTCAGATATCACTACATATCTGCCAGACCACAGTAAGTGTGAACAGCAAAACAATTTAAATGATGAAATGAGGACTTGAGTGACCACATTCTTTAGGAATAAACAATAATGACCACTCAACACAGGTGTCCGGCGAGGTCTGACTTGCAGGCACCGTTTTGGGATCCTCCCTCTGGTGCTCTTGGGTACTCACTTGGCGGCCCTTTCGTCGAGCACCTTAAGGTAGCCGTGGGCCGGAGCCAGCAGGTCAGGAGCTTCCAACAAGAGGCCTCGGAGGAGCGCAGAGCTGATCTGTGACTGGATGGCGGGGAGCAACGCCTGCAGTTCGCTCCCTAGTCGGGAAAGGCCGCTGCTGATGAGGTAAAACTCCTGCGTGGAAGACTGTAACCCACAAAGATGCGCACATGATTTGATGAAGCGCGAAAGGGTTGAACAACCGCCGGTTGAGCGGTAAGGAAAGCCGCAGTTGATCAGAAGGTGACGGCCGGGGTTTCCTGCAAACTGCCTAGATTAGATCATTAAATCTCATGGCAGCCGAGTTTAAACAGCGACCATCCATCACAGCCAGAACTCTGAGAGACACCCCTCGTTAGCAGCAGCAGAGTCCGCACGACTTCACAACACAGCACCGAGGAAATAAATACTGCTTCACTGCGTGACGCATACACAAACAGATCCAGGGTTTACTCAGAACTTCGCTGTGATGTTTCACTGGTGACAAAAAAAAAAAACACCAGTTAGATTCAAAAGTACCTGCAAAAAAAACATACCAAAGTGAAATTAGAGATTGAGGCTGTAAATGAATGTTTACAAAGGGGGGAAAAAAAACAAGTGAGAATTAGGCTCTATTTCCCAGAGACTTCAATACAATCAAACTTCTTATGCAACCAAAAGAGTCGCTAATTGCTGGAGATTAGCAATAAAATGCAAGTTTCAAGCACCTCTGTGTTGGCTTTACTTAGCAGGGCTTTACTTGAAAGGTTAATGAGAGTCCCACTGACATTGGTTTATGGCATTCATCACATGCTGCTGTCCAAATGTTCCCCCATGCCAGCAGCCCTCGTGATGCTCCTTTATGAGCAGACAGACAGCGACCGTAGACTGTGAGCGTGCCCTTCCTCCCATCATGTCAATGGAGCCGTAGAGACACAGGCCATTACACACAGGCACATTCATCCACAAATGGGCAAAAAGACAATTAAGGCCCCCTCTCTCTCTCTGTGTGTGTGTGTGTGTGTGTATTCAGTGACATTTGTTTTCTTTTAACATGATACGAAGGAGTCACAAAGTTGAACATGATCTCAGACCATCGGACCGCTCTCATCTCCGTAACACACACACACACACACAGGTGGGATGGGGGATAGTTTTGACATTTCAAAAATGGGTCCAATGGGAAATGAGATTGTGTTAGACAATCAGGCAAGTGCCAGAGAGGCAACTGCTGCCTGTTGTTAATCAAGAAACACTCGGTAAGAGGAAGAGGGGGAGAGACTGAGAGACAGAAAGCGAGTGGGAGAACTGGAGGAAATTGTCTCGGTTTTCATTTTTATGCAAACGGCAACATGCCCTTGTCAAATTGGTTGCAGTTTATATATTTCTTTTCCTCGCAAATTCCACCTGTCACTACGCCAAAGGATCTGGGTTTAGGATGGTGAGAGAAGCGTTATCATAACTGAATGATTGCCAGCCCCACAAAAAGAAGACTGAGGATGTGGACACAAAATGAAAGCTATCGTCCAAGGGGCAAAAGTGTGTTTTTACCTTCCTGTGGTAAATGCTGCAGATGCCTCTTTCCAGGTCGGGCAAATGCGACAACAGGGAATTGACGGAATTTAAAGTGAGCGAGTTCGACTCCAGGATCTCCTGCACAGCATCTTGCCTCTCTAAGATAGACCTGAGGGGTTCATGAAAGAAAAAAGAACCAAAGAAAAGAGAGACATTCAGAAAACTGATGGGAGAGGTGGAAGTACAAAATACATGTTTCTTTTTCTGAGAGCTGAATGGGAGTTGATTGAAAGGCGCTGTGCGTTCTCAAATAACTGTCAAATTGGTTTATGTGATGTGCCGAGGTCGCCTGAACAACTCGAAGTCAAGCAGCTTTTGAAGGGAGCTACTACGATGTTTTCTGTATTATGCTGAAACTCTGAAGTTTGTGATTTTTTTTTTTTATCCCTGTATTTTTTACGGTATCCTTTCTGCTGATGGGGAGGATCCAAAAGCCACTGACTTGTGTCAACAGCAAACATCTAACTCGCACTCTATCATTAATTGTTACGTGTGTGTGTGTGTGTGTGTGTGTGCGCCCTGTGCTGCTGCACCGCGTCTGTTGGCATTAATGGGCCTGCGTGTAATCTGGGTTTTATATGACGATGAAATTCTGCAGAGCAATTATCAGTAGAATTTGAGAGCAGTGCCCGATCCACAGCTATGATCGCTGTACTGTGGGAGGAAGAGGACCACACACACACACACACACACACACTCAATATATGGATAATACAATAACGCTGCAGAGAGGAGTGCTGGAAGACTACAGCAATAATATAAGTGTTGGTACTGTTTGTAAAATTGCTGCTGCGAGTCACTTTCAGCATTTTTATTTCCGAAGGTACATCTTATACATGCTTTTTTCACCCTGAAGGGTTTCTGAAAAAGAGTGACAATTGCTGCGTAAAGAAATGATGTTTTCACATTATGGCCGCTGCATTGCACCCTTTCTGCTTCAGAATTAAAGTCATACCCCGTGAATTATCATGTGATCTGCTTTCAGGTTTTGACAAGGTATTTAAACTGTCATATGAAATAATAACAGCGACAGATGATATGATCCTGTGCTTTACGTCCTTCTCAGGTAAATTGTAGATTGTAGGTAGATTGAAAAAAATATATAGACCCGTTCAATTAAAAAGAAGATTTCTCGGTTACCACTGTTACCACCGTGGAGGGATGCTGCAATAACAGCTGCAGTATCTGACTAGTCAAATGGCATTCACGCCAACATTCAGGTCTCTATCGTTATTGTATTTTTCTGAAAACAAGTCTTTTGTTTGGGGGATTTAAGTGACTTTGAACGTGGCGTGGTTGTTGGTGCCAGACGGGCTGGTCCGAGTACGTCACACACTGCTGATCTACTGGGAATCTCACACACAACCATCTCTAGGGTTTACAGAGCACGGTCCCAACACATCCAGTGAGCGGAAGGTGTGTGAACGGAAATGCCCTGTTTGATGTGAGAGGTCAGAGGAGAATGGGCAGACTTGTTGGAGACGATAGAAAGGCGACAGTAACTCAAACCACCACGTTGCCTGGTCTGTTGAGTCTCGATTTATCGTCCCAGACCCTTAGCACCAAATGAGCCGCGGTATTGTCGCTGACCATGTCCATCCCTTTGTGACCACGGTGTACCATCTACTGACGTCAAACTGGTTTCTTGAACATGACAATCATGTCAATATGGACCAAAACCTCTGAAGAATGTTTCAAACAGCTTGTTGAAAGTATGCCACGTAGAATTAAGGCAGTTATTAAGGCAAAGGGGGTCCAAACTTTAACAAGCAAGGTGTACCTAATAAAGTGGACGGTGAGTGGTTGGGTATGCATCAGAGGTCAGAGGGTGTCATGTACTCACCGCGGGTCTGTGAGGGGCCGACTCACCCACTTCCTCATCAGCCTCCTCCCGAACGGAGTGCGAGTGTGGTCCAGCACCCACAGCAGGCTGCCCCTCACGCCGCCATCTGTCTGCCATCCAAACAACGCACACAAAACACAGCGATTTATCCAAGGGGAAGACTTTTTCGTCTCTTTAAACCGATGATGCAACGAAGGTTAGAGGTGAGCGAGGTGACGAAGGCCACAGGGAGCCAAGGGGAGGCGGTTTGAACGTCTGAGTCTGAACGCGGCGCGTGACAAACGTGCCGCGGCAGCAGCCGGGTCGTGCTGAACCTTTGAGCCTGTCGCCCACGCGAGCCCCGACTCGTCACTGAGCATTTTCTTGGGATCTGAGCAATGACGGATCAACTCATCCATTAAATTATTTCACAGTCCGCTGGTCAGCCGCAACGGCAAAAACGACGCGCCGACACAATCCGGGTAGCCCTGACGCATTTGCTCTGGGAAGGTGACTGTGTGCGCGGCAAGCCAAATTACGCCTGTCAACGTGTTTGTGCTAAAAGCTTGCTGAAATAGAGGATGAAGCATGTCTGTCCACTCCTGGGGCTTCATTTTATAAACAGGAACAGAAACATCTATCCTACCAAACTCCACTCGGACATCTTCCGCCGCAGCAGGCCGCTGATTTCGGGCAGAGAAATCCCTGAGAGATGGTAAGTACGCTAGCATCTCAGCGGACCGATACGTTTTTTTTGCTATACAGATGCATCTGTTTAGCCCCGTTGCCATGACTGTCACCTGATTGTTGAGGATCTCCAGGTTCCTGAGGGTGGCGGCGCTGAGGTCCATTCCCTCCGACTCACAAGACAGACGTCGGAATGAGCTGCACACGACCACAGCATCACATCACAATACAGCTGCAGAACTCTGATGGATGTATCGATCAGGAGGATTTGAACAAATTAAATAATGAAAATGTATTTTTTAAACTGAAGTCAAAGTTGTTCTGGGAAAGAAAACGGGGTCTGTAAATGTTGAGTTCACCTCAAAATGCTTCACTTTATGTGGTAAATATAGAAACCTGTGATATCCAAGGATTGGGGCTGCCAGTAACGATTATTTTTTATTTGGTTTCAATTCACTGCAACTTCACTTAAAATAAATTGCAACTCTGAACACATTTCTTCACCGTTTTTGTTGTTGAATAAATGATCAAAATAGATATTTTTGTCTCTAACAATTAATTGTCTCATCGCTTCAAATCTACCCGGGATCTCATTGACAGGAGAACCCTCGCAGCCTGTCTTGCTTGGTGTGTGAGTGTGTGTGTGTGTGTGTGTGTGTGTACCTTTCCACCCTCAGAACTCTTTCCAAGTTGAATTCTTGGAGGTACTGGATGAGCGGACCCAGACAGCAGATCACTGGGCTCTCCAAGGACGCTACACTCGACAGAGAGCGGGAGCCTGGAGGACACAGACCCACATTCACGACCCGCATTTCCTCACAAACAAACCACACTGGGGAGTCACTGGCACCACACCTCACACGTCTCCATCCCAGCGTGTGAGAGTCACTGAAGGGAAACTGGCAGAAAAAGATTGGGAGCCAGAGAGGCACATAGAGCAACACACCTTTCTCCGGGGCGTGGCAGAAGAACTCGGTGGCGGTGTTCATCGCAGACGCAAACTGGAACTGAGCGCTGTCCCTCCTCTCCACTCGCACTCGGTCATCGGCCTGAGCGCTGGAGAGGGAACAACGTGACAGCATTGATGGTGGCGCTCAGGACTGCGTGGACACACACACACACAACGTCCCATATCTGATCGTTTTTCCTGACTGGGAGAAAACACTGCTGTGTTCCGGCCGCCCCCCCACACGCACACGCACAGACACACACACGCACACACAATCTCCCTTTTGCTCCTTTCACTCGCAGCTGCTTTCAAGGACTTGTTTGCTTTGTCCGCTCGGTTGTTGCCAAGGCAACCGGGGCAAACACGTGGCTCTGGAGCATATTTCTTTCTTCCATTTCCTAATCCTGACACACACAAACACACAGAGGAATCATCGTCGCTCACTTCCGTCCAGAATGACAGCATATAAACGTGATCAATAGAGCGGATATTGGGCCAGCGGCTCGAATGAGACTATTAATCCCTTAACCAGTCGATTCAGCCGCATTGTGAGGTTTACCAGAACAGAGACGGTTGCTGCTATTGATCCGGGGGGGTGGGGGGGGGGGGGGGGGGTTGCAGAGTAGCAGAAGAGTCAACGGCAAAGAGAGCAACCCCGTGGGATTGTACTTTTCAAGAAAATTGATAGCGTCAGCAAGCCAGCGTGCTAACAATGACAAGCTAATGTTTGGTGACTAGCACTTCGTCAGGAGAGAGCACCTACAGCCGGGGAGCAAACCCCCCCCCCCCTCCGCCAATGCTCACAGCACTGTGATGGCTATAATCAATCAAGAAGATTAAAGGTTAAGTGGAAGACGTTGCCAACCCGAGGTTAATGTCGACCTCAATATGAGGGCGCACGGTAAGCAACTAATGCTACAAAGCACAGAAGGTTTCTGTTTTAACGGTCGTTCACACACACGCACACACCTAAAGACATGAACTGTTGTGTGTGCGTGTGTGATTTTAAGAACGTCAGTCACTGACTTCAAATCTTTGGAAAAGCGACGCCATTCGTGTCGACAGCGTCTGTGGCTTTAATTCCCGTCACTGCTCTGATCCTGACTAATGACTCAAGGCTGTGGATGAGTAGAGCAACCGATGGGGCACCGAGGGGCTCATTACAATGGACACACACACACACACCTCGTTGCCAGGGGGTCCCGTCCCTCAGAGGCACGGAGGTAAACGTTTTAAATGCTCACCTGCGTGGCTCTTTCTTCTGCATTTTTAAATTGGGTTGCAGGGATATCACTGTGGTGTCAACGCGTATCTTTGAATCAGAATAATGTTTGCATTTCTAGACTTATGAGTCTGCTGAATGATTGAGATCAAAAAAGATGAATCACCTAGAAAAGAATCTTGGGAAGTCGGCATCAGTAGTGATACGTAACGAGCCCGTGTGAATAGAATTTTCGGTCTGAGCTGAACAGACGCAGTTGCCATGTACTACGGCGAGCAATGTGACGGGAGCCTCGTCTCTGATGAGCGTGACGCTGTTCAGACACAATAATTGGGCTGGCCTTTACAGGTCCATCTTCGCTGCAATTACTCAACACAAACGGCTGAGGAAGAATGAAATTAAAAACGAACAGAGAAGGGGAGAGCAGGGAGGGGCAACTAGAATTTAAAAAGCAACGTAATGAGGAATGTGCAAGGAGCAGAGGACAAAAAGAAGAGAGAGTGGCAGGCATCCTTCCCCTTTATCTGACCATCTAATCGAATCCACTCGCCGTCCTCCCCGCTTCCGCCGGATATGATATCCACTTGATTTGAGTAACTGCGACTGACCTATATTATCATTATTCTTTTACACAGAACAGGAACTGAAGATTTTGTCACCAATGAATCACATTTTTCTTTAAATGATATTTTAATATTTCAATATGAAAAGGAGGAATGATTGAAGACCTTTTTTAATATTCAGAGGAAGACTCACCTTTTGCTTTAAGACAGGTTTGAAAGAAATATGAACATAACCTTCAATTACTTATATTAAACACTAAAAATGTTTCATAACTATTTACTCCATCTGACTGGAAAAATGCAAAAGGACTACATTTATTTGGCTCCGAGTTCTAAGCTACCAAAAAAACATTCATTAACAGTAGACAGTCCTCCTCGCCCACAAGACACATTTAATGAACCCTCATTTTTTACTGAGACGTTTAAACATTTGACTGATGATATGAACTTCATCATCTTTCAAATAACTAAACCTGCACTATAAACACATCACATCAGTCTAGGGGCTTTAAAACAAACCTGCCGGAAGACGGTTGTTTTGAGCGGGGGGGCGATGGTGGGGAGGAGAGGGTGGGGGTCAAATCCTTACTCAATCCCTCCAAATAAAAGACTAAACTGACAAAGAAACACTGTGAACACACACCTATAGTGAGTAGATGTGCACAGGCTGCCCCCTAGTGCTCTGACAGCAGATTACCTGGCATTGGCGATGCTCTGTAGGAGTCTGTGGGTTTGTTCTGAGAGGTCAGAGGGCACAAGGACCTCCACAGGGTTAATCTTTAGGACACGACTTTCCAGCTCAGAGCGAGTCTGACTATCAGGGAAGCAGTCCAGTAACACGTCTCCTGTGCTGGGCTGAACCGCCTAAAACCAAAAAACACCTGCCGTCAAACTAGTGCACGCCATGAAGAACTTTTTCCAAATTTAATCATTTCAATTCTGTTTTTATAAAATAAAACACTGACATTTCTCACATAATACTTTTTTTAAATATAAAAGTGAGTAATTTGATGTTTTATATTGGATCTGTTGATGAAGTACAACGTCTGCTGGTATGCAACAAAATAGTTGAGAAATTGTAATAATGAAGAATTATTTCTTGACAATCAGCTACATACATTACTTGTATTTAATGCTCCATATCCGGGCTGGTTTATATGTATAATAATCAAGTGGTTTCAAGGGAAGGGATAGAACATCTTCACATTACTCTAAAAGACGTCAGAAGTGAAACGGAGAGGGAAATAACAGCACAATGTATGCTAGCGTCTTTTGTATTGTTTCACAGTGGGAATTTTGTTATAATCAGGTGCAAAAGATGAGATTGTGGGACCTCATTAACTACAGAGTGTGTAGTAATATTACAAATTACACCAAAACGCACACACAGCATAACACTTTCTAGTTGAACAGAAAACATGTTAAAAGTGTTTAAATGTTTGTGGTTGTATTTTTTTAAATTAATTTCTAATCATGAATCTTATTGTTGCAATCAATTCATACAATAACTGATCACTTTTATTGAGAGTTTTGAATTGGGACTGGTTTAAAAAATTATTTTTTTTAACTATTTCCTTATATTCACTATTATTACTATCATTGTACTTATTTTCACTATCTTAAGATATGTCTACCCTTAACATGTATTATTTGCATTTTCTATCATGTATGTAAACACCAACTCAAATATTCAGGTAAAAAAATATGTATACTAAATTACAGATAAAACATTTTAAAAAACGATGCTTGCGTGCCAGCAAACAAACCAAGATATGATCTTGCTTTTATTTTCACATGAACTACAATGAAACTGAGGCGATGCCTTCATGAATTACACTCACCACCAGCCCCACTGTGAGCTGCTTCTTCGTTTTGTCCCAGTTCTCGCTGATACACAGCAGGAAGCTGTCAGGAGGGTCCGACATTGCGTCACCACAGCCCCCCTCCTCCACATCGCCGCGTCTGCAGATGGGGTTCACATCTCAAACAAGCTGTCAAGGCCTTTGACATGCAGGTACGGAAAACACAGAGGACACACACACACACACACGGGCCAGAAGGATACCCTCTCCCACCAGAGTGGATTTGGTGTAGAGAGCGCTCAGCTGACGAGTGAACAGAGCATTCCTATTGGCCCCCGAGGCCTTGATCGCTGACGTCTCAGTCTGCTTAACGACACCCACCTAATAACCAAAAGATAAAAACGTACCACATTAGTGACACGCTTCACAGCTTCTGAATACGTGCAAAGAACAGGAGCGATGTATTTCAGACCTTGTGTCCGTGAGACACCAGCCGTCTGACGTGGACAAACAAACGGTGCGTGGGGATACTGCACGTCATGAAGTTATGATCCAGGTGACAGAAGATATTCAGCTCCTTGGCTGCAATCTGTTCTCTCACACACACACACACACACAGAGTGAATAACCAAAATAATGGCATCAACAGTCTCTTTTAACAGCAATGACTACATTTCCCGATGGACCAATCCACCACTCGAAACACTAGAACACGGACGACATGTTTTTGATTGATGCTGTTGACTCGCTTCCACAGAAGGTCCTTTAGTTAATTACCTCTGCATCCTCCCCAAAGAACCTGTACTTGTATCCACACTCCACAGCCAGCAAGACGTCCTTATGCTGCTGCTTCAGCTGGACGACCTGCTGCTCCAGGGGAGTGTAGGCGCCCTTTGAGCGTCTGGAGGGGGTGCCGGAGTCTGACGGAGGACTCAGCACTGCACCCCTTCTTTCCCGTCCTCGTCCTCCTCCTCCGGCCGTTGCATACTGAGAAAAGCAGAACCCCTGAAACCGAAAATAACAGGTAGAAAACAAAGTAAGAGAGATAAGAGTGTCTTTGTGTCAGTGTGCGCTTACGTGTCTGTGTATGTGTGTATTTGTGTATGTGTGTGAGCAGAGGAGAATTGTAAACGCGTGACCAGGTAAAGACCAAAATGACATGCAGTGAATAAGATAAAAGACCAACTTATTTAGTTTAATATAATAACACGGTATGGACCTGTTCAAAAGGAAAGGTGACGTTAAATGACTTCTGTTGTGATCTGGCACAAAATAGAAAATAAAACTGATATGGCTGTAAGGGCTTGAATTTGATAAACAAAGGGGCACCCCTCTATATAATGGTAGGGGTACCTGTTTTGCAGAAGAAATCTTTGAAGTATCCTTTCCTTTGACATCCCGCTCTTCCTCTTCCTCCTCCTCCTCCTCATCATCGTCAAGTTCCTCCTCTGGCTGTTGAAAGGCGTTTGTATTGCTGCGTTGATCCGCTCCGTCTCCGGGAGGACGAGTGCCGCCACTGCTGTCACACGTCGTACGGATACTGGCACCATCCGCCATCGGCTCCTCCCTCTGAGCCGGACCGGCCTCGGACGAGCAGGTGAAGCCTTTCAGCTTCTCCAAGGTGGAGGGGCAGAGGCCAGCAGCCCCTCGGCTTCCCGATGGCGTCTCTGGAGAGTGATGAGACGTCAAGTGTAACCGGCTGATAAACCAGTTGTTGTGTCGGATTCGATAAAACGTCTTGTTTTTAATGTTTAAGCAATCCCAGTTCATCACAATCAGCTACAAACTACTTTACATCAACAGCAGGATGTATTACTGCACATGATGAAATGGGATGCTTTTAGAAAGCTTGGGCTGGCTGAGGGTGGGGACGACATGTCTGAAAGATTGAGTGCGTTTTGTGTTTGAGGGGCACACAGTCACCTTTAGTGATCTGGCGGGATGCCGCCTCGCAGTCCAAATCCTCCGCCTGCTCATCCTGGACACAAAGCTTGGCTCGTTTTGTTGACAGTCCTAAATCTCCAAGATCGGGGGAAAGTTTCTTCTGCAGGACAAAAGGAGATGAGGTTGGTTCATCGGCATTAAGTGAATTTTATGTGTCCTGAGCATGTACTCGATGGCCCAATCCCAGTGTCCCCACTAAGGCCTTTAATCCTGAACCTTCAAGGACTTACTAAAGCCACCGGGCACAATGAAAAGTGACAGGCTGGAAGGGCTTGAAATGGTGTAAATATGAATGGGACAGCCCTCCGCTGCAACATATCACACTACAATGATATACAACTGTGGGTATTTATTTTATACGGCTCTTTCTTTACAAAGAGGTTATATACTTGTCACAACATTCGAATGACAGAATGAAATGTTGGATAAACAGTTTATCCTATGTGCGGGTTTTGTTTCCTCAATGTTTCTGTGTTAATGTACCATCACAGGCTGTGAACACACACGTGCTGCCCTCTTTGTTTACCTTTTTCCTTTACCTCTAAATGCTTCCACCGGTTACCCCGTGTGTACCTGCAATGCACTGTGGGTAATTCCTTCACATCTAAAGCTAAAAAGGGCTCAAAACGTCGGGGGGTTGACAGTTGGACAGAACAAAAGCCTGACGGACTTCGCGGGAGCGCGCCTCAGCGTGCGTGGGTGGGTGTAGAAGTCGAGAACGGGCCGATGGAGCGCGCCTCACCTTGCCTCTCGAAAGATGGCGCGGGGCAGGACTCCGGTGGACGGAGGCCCCGCCGCTGCTGCTGTGACCTCCGAAGTACCTGCTGATGGAGGTCTGAGAGGCGCAGGACTTCTTGGCGGACTTTGGCATGTTTTCGTTTTCTCTCACATTAGAAACATCTTGGAAACGTGTGCAGAAATCCGTACACACGCGAAGGGAAGCAACGCAGTGGGCGGTGGTTCCCCAAACATAGCGTCGCATGTGCTGACGTCACGTGGGCGCGGAAGCGACGCGGCTCACGTCAGCCAATCAGAGCAGGAGAGGTTTTCAGAAACAACAATTGTGAATAATAAAACGGAGTTGCAGACAATCTGTGTTGGTTTCAAAACGTTTTTACTTCTAGTCTTTCAAAACCCAATAAACGGTCCCCCACGGAGAAGAAAACTATTACAATGTTGTTAATGCCATTGTTAAAAAACTGATAATGATTTAATAAATGGTCATTGTATTACAGTTATGAAATAGCATTTATCAGATGATCAAAATATCAAACAATGAAAATACATAACCAGCCTGATGACTGATGGCTAAATCATCTTTACACCGTCTGATAGGCTGGTAAGAGGTTGACTGCAAGAAAAGTCGCTTTGCGTCAAACTGCTGTTATATTTCATCTCTATTTCGGAAGGGCATATTTTTTCAGCCTTTTTTAGCATATATTTTGAGAACCACAAGAAGGAAGTGAAAGTGCCTCTTTAAAGACAAAGACAAATAATATTTTCTTTTTTTAATGACACCATTTCAGGGGTGACATTATTCAGTTCACTTGGGAGGAAGCAATGTGAGGAAAATGCAAATGTCCAAGTTCTGAATGACGACGGGAAAAAAAGTTGGTGCCGAAAGCGGAGGGCTTCGCTTCAGTCCCCCCCCCCCCCTCACTTGGCCTCAGCCTTCCTCAGCGCCCACGATGCAGCTTCACGGAGCTCTGATTCTGTGTATGACTCTGTCTGCAGGTAAGAACACTTTCCTTTGTGCATTCACTTAATATTGTAAAGGAAGAGAGAAATGCTGTCTTTATAAAATGCTACTCCACTAGCAATGCCACCAACTGAAATGTTTAACAAGTTTATTGGCGAGACGTGAGTGAAAGGATTTGTTAGTTGATCCGTCTGGCGGTCGGATGGGGTCCGTGGCACGGCAAACCCCTTCGGGACCCTTCGAAGAAAGGGAGAAAGGACGGGGGGAGAAAAGGACGAGACAATGGGTTGGGATAGTTTGGAATGCGTCAACGGGAAGCGAAGAGGGGGGGGGGCGGTATTTACGGGTGCTAGAAAAGGCAAGTTTGGAGCCGTGGTCCTGCTCCCGAAATCACCAGCTTCATTACAAAGCCTGAAACTAAAGTGGTGTGTGTAGGTAAAATAATAGTTCGACATCTTGCTGGCTGGCTTCAGCGGCCCGACAAGACGTTTACTTCCCCTTCCCCTTCTCCCTGCGCACCTATTGAAAATGAATCGTGTGTCTATGCGTGGTGATGTGTTGTGTGTCTCTGCGCAGCATGCGGATTAAGATGCTACACGTGCACAGCCACCGACCCGAGATCCTGCACGGACACCACATCTTGTCCTTTCGTCTTCAACCGTTGTTTTTCTCTCAGAGTAGACGGTGAGTCCTCCTGTCACACTCCTCCAGCTGATATCGCAGATGCACAATGTGGCTAACAGCTCCCTGTGGGAAGCTGAAAGTTCTGTGCAGGTTTCTGTGCACAACCATTTGTGTCATTTTTGAAAAGCACACACAATAAAACACCCATCGAAAAAAATGAACTTTTATTTAACATTAACAACAACCAAAAAACACCATTAAAGGGCGGGTAATCCCAACAGCCTCCAGCGTCCCTCAGCTCAGCGACACGAGGGCAGATTCTACAGAGTTTTCAGACACCGTTAGAAATGGCCCATCAACTTTTATTTCAGATTCTCCACATCCCTCACTCCCATATGCACCATTTCCCCTTTGCAGGTTATAACGTGGTCACCAAGGGCTGCCAGACCAGCGTCGTTTGTACAGGTGTCATGGCCTGCTGTGAAGGCAACTTGTGTAACAGTGCCACACCGACCGGTCCCAGCGTCCTCCTACTCCTGCTGGTCTCCTCCAGCGTGTTCACGCTCTCCCTCTGAGCCGCTGCGTTTGTAAGCAAGCGCGACGATATTCCAAGTTTTACAACTTGTTTTTTAATGCAGCTTTTTGTTTATTTGTTTGTTGTCAAGCTAACAATACATTTTTCTCATCCTCTCCAGCTTATTAAAACGTTATTTTCATGGGGCAATGTCAGCTTCATGGTATACCCAAATTGAGATTCTTTTTTCACAAGATGCTTTGTACATAACACCTGCTCAGAACACCCTTATTCTGCTGTAGGGTTACTTAGAGAGTCACCAATGTCGTTCTGATTTATCCTCAGGGGACCATGGCAAACCTCATGACCCCAAATAAAACCTCATGATGGCATTAGAGGAAGTCTGGGACACATGATGTCTGTACAAAACGATTTGGTCATCTGATTGCAGATGTGATATTTCAGTGTAGGCCAGAAGTGGTGGATCCACATCACAGGCAGTTTCTATTTTGTGCACTGGCCCCATACACATGTTTCCTGTTTGAAGTTAAGGGAGACACTTCTCAACTTCCACTTCAGCGTTTCACACACAAGTCACACTCTCCCCAGGGGTCCACAGGATGCAGCTAAGAGAGGACTTAGTTCCTCTGTCTGCGACTAAGGTCTATTTAACTGTCTGTTATGATGTGCTCACTTATAAGAAGACTCCCCTTTTCAGCTGTAAAAGTAACAGGAAGGAAGCGTCGTCCTCTGAGGGTGGACCAGCAGACTCTACTCTCTGTTTCACCGTAGCTTTTCATGAAGATGTGGTCGTAGTTCTGAGGATTCCTGTACTTTTTACATCAACACAAAGTTGGTAATGCAAAGAAGTTATTGAAGATGCTTTTGTTCTGTATTAAATAAGTGATGGGATTACAACCACTGATTTAATATAATTAAAAAAAGGATGGACATTTTTTAAAAGGTGAAGAGTTTATTACACACTAATACTGGAACTTAAGACACAATGTGCACTAAACTATCTATAACTCATTAAACAAATGTCTGAAACCACTCTGCCACAATACAAACACACATCCAGCTTTACGCAATCTCTCATTGCAGTTCTTACCCACACACTTTATTTTGACCACACGGTTATCTTAACTAGACTTTTTTATCAAAACAGTATGCACATGTCCCAATTGTCACGATTAATATATGTATAGATAAAATATTTTATTCATACGAGTATTTTAAATTGCAGTTGGCGATGCATTACAGCCAACACACTGAAGGGAAACCTCAGCTCTATTTATACTGACAGGAATCTGACAGTTACTTTCCATTTGCCGATTTCTGTTATTGATCTGGAGACCTTTGATTAAACTCAAACCTGATCCCTCTCACAGACCCAGCCTATATACTGTGAAATTATACAATATGACCATGGAGAGCTCTGTGTTTGTCTATATTTTTTGTCTGCATACAATGTGCAACACCACCACCACGCCCTGTGTCATGTGATGTATAAGGATGGAAGTGGTTTTGCATCCACATTTGCACATGTGATATGTTTATTTCTAGTCATTCCAGCTGAAAGCTGCGGTTATTGTATTTGTGTGCACTTTCCCTTTTGCTGTTGTAATCATGTCACTTTCCCCTCTGCTGGACTGATAGAGGATAGTCTTATTTTATCTCATCTTAAACACAGAGAATAATGACAGCAATGTTGTGTGTTGGGTTTGTTCATTATTGTGATGTCCTTCACTCCAAAACCCCCAAAAATGGTTACTCGAAGAAATGATGGCAACAAAGTCACATGATGAAAATGTAATAAATTAGATCTATTTCTTTTGAATGAGTGTTGCTTACAAAATTGATTTGTATTACATTTGCTAATTATCTGAACAAAAGTAATTTAGATATACTTAGTTAATTGATTAAATGGATTAGCATTTACCAATTCTGTGATGGAAATTAATTATGATTTACTGAATATCTGTGTGAAATGTATTTATATTTACTGATATTTAGGGGGAACATTTGATTTCATTTAATAAAACAAATTGTAACAACTCAAATTTCATAGTATATTTTTCTTTATTCAACACCTTAACATTTCTAGTCTTTGTACCTCCCTTAATTTTTTTTTTATTAAAGTTTGCTGCTATTCTTTTACTTCTAATCGATCCAATATTATACTTTCACTTCATCAAGGCATGTGTCTTGTATATGTCAGGCTGATAATAGAATGCATATCTACAAATGATGTAAAATGTCAAAGGAACGATACATATTTGTTGCATTTATTCTACACGTCAAACCCTATTTATGTAACATTTGAATATGTCTCTTCCATAATCTCAATCTCATCATAACTACTCTATGCTTTACATTATATCCAACAAATATGGAAATAAATCATAGATACGCATCAAGGTGTTTACATGTTTGGGTGTGCCACAAGAACAAACAGGTTTCAGCTGGAATAACTAACCCCATATGAACAGTATCATCATTGTACCACTCGACAGTCAACTTCCCCTCACTGCTAACATTACAGAGACAACACCTTCCTGCACAACATCAGGAATCAGGAATCAGGAAACGTTTAATGCCATAATATGTTGTACATACATGGAAATTGTCTTGGCGGAAGGTGCATGAAGACAGTACAATAAAGACGACATAGTGCAAGTGCAAGTGACACAGTGATGAAAGAGCATGGGAGTCAGAGTCAGTCAGGGGGGGCCCGGGCTCTGTTGATGAGCCCGACTGCCGAAGGGAAGAAACTGTTCGTGTGGCGGGAGGTCTTAGTCCTGATGGACCTCAGCCTCCTGCCGGATGGAAGGAGCACAGGGGTCGGCTACAATCTTTCTGGCCCGCTTCAGAGTCCTGGCAGCGAACAAGTCCTGGAGAGACGGAAGATTGCAGCCAATCACCCTCTCCACAGAGTGGATGACACGCTGCAACCTGCCCTTGTCCTTGGCTGTGGCTGCAGCGTACCACACGGTGATGGAGGAGCAGAGGATGGACTCGATGATGGCCGTGTAGAAGTGCACCATCATCGTCTTTGGCAGGTTGAATTTCTTCAGCTGCATCAGGAGATTACATCCCCTTCTCACTCAGAAGGTGCTGCAGGTGCTGCAATGATCTTCTGTGGTGTAAGAAAAGGAACACTTGCATCAAATAGACCAGTATACCATTATTGCCATTATGCCATTATACTGATCAAAACAGTTCAGCAGGTAATTCCTTGGTCAAAGCATGTTCATTCAACATGTTTAAAGTGGAGATGGTGGGTTTAACAACACACAGAGGGAAACAATATTTGTGTACAATGGTGATACAGTTCATTGCATAATGGCAATATTGGCATATAAAATGTGTCAGTAACTGATTTTGAAGCTTTTAAGTGTTTTAAAAGAGGCGCTCGCTAACAAGTGGCTGGTTTAGCAGCAGCTTGTTATAGATCCAAGTCATTTTGGAAACTTGTATTTTGGTTGGTTCTTCTCTGCATGTTTACATTCTGTAGTTGCAGTTTCCATCTTCAAATAAAACCACTGAGATCAAGGTGTTCTTGCAACAGGAAAACAAATACAATAATCAAATATAAAACCTGTCTATGCTCCTCCTTGTTTTATCTCAAACGTGATGTGTTCATGTTTACTGGTTTCAGGCAGTTTAATATCGTGTGTTGTGTGTCACAGGTTCCTTTCACAGGACGGCAAGGTGCCCACATGCTGTTGTAAGAGTTTATGGAGAATATTATCCACACGCTGGGGTGGCGGACAGGCACTCATGGTTTAGGGTTAGGGATCTTGCCGGGTCGGTAATGTTGGTAACTCTGACCTGGTTCGTGGCTGGGGGCCGGCATCGGCATTGAAGCTTGTACCCCCCCGTGTTAGGGTGGAAAACACCCATGGATCCGAAGCATGAACTGCCCAGTAGCTGAACTGCTGCTGGGAGAGAAGACCGCCGGCCGGCCCAGAGACATCATCTCCTGGCCACCCAGAATCTGGAGGCTTTGGGGTGTCGATGATCGCCAGTCGGAGGTTGTCTGGGGGGGAGATGTGATTGTGATGGTAGCGGGCCGGGCCCGTAGTGGGATGCCCAGGCCTGTAGCGGATACCGGGGCAAGCAGCTGAGGCTGGCTCTGGGGGGCCAAAGTGGGACCCCTACATTTGCAGTGTGCAGGCTTCTATGAAGGTCCGAGAATTGTTGGCTGCTCCGGCTAGCGTCAACAGTCCGCTGAAGCTCCTGCGAAGTGGCCGACCCGAACAGCTCCCCAGGTTCCACTGGGACGGTACGGAGGGCCCTCCTACTTTGTCTCCGAAAAGGCTGACTGCGCCAGCCAAGCTGTCGAGCCCAGCCGAAGTGTTTGCCAAACAACTGAAATTAATCTGTATAATACTAGCTGGGGGAGCACGCCCTAGCTGCTACAACTACTGTTGAGCTAGTCATAGATTTTTATTCACTTGAAATTAGAGGGAAATCTTGGATGTAGGATCATCACTGCTTTCTGAAAGGTTTTATGAAACTAAACTTGATCCAGAAAAGAGAGATAATAATTTCCTTTGAACATTATAGTTTGAACATTACCTGCAAAATAAGTATGAACAATTATTCCTTTCTTTGCAGTGAACTACTGCAGCATTTGCAGCTCGATTTCTAAAATCAAGAAGAGATGTCATCGAAACTTTTTTTTAATTTCACTTCACACAGTCATGATGAATGTATTATTTCCCTCAGGCTGATGGGAGGAGGCTTCCTGAAGAAACACAGCAACGTTTTAAAACGACTGGCGGGTTGGACTATAAAGGGGAAGGTTTGGCAGAGTGGACATCTTTTCCTCCAAGTGATCAGTTGATTAAACATCGGCTCTTCCCCTCTGTTCAGGATGCATTTTTATGGAGCCGTGATCCTGTTTGTGACTTTGTCTGCGGGTAAGACAAGTTTACAATTGACATGCCTTAGCTTGTCATATTTGTATTTAATTATTTTGTTACTGTGCATTTACTCCCAACTTCCTCTGCTCGTTCTCCTGTTAGAATCGTTTCAATATTTCATGAGAACAATGAAGCAAACCAACAAGCATTGTATTTGGAGGATGTTTAAAACAATTGTGTGTTTTTTATTGTTTTTTTCCTTTTCCTCTAGCATGTGGACTGATCTGCTACCAATGTGTAGGTGAAGACTGCACCAACACGGTAACTTGTCCCTTCAGACAGGACAAGTGTTCCAGCACCAACATATTTGGTGAGTGGTTCTTCAACAGCTGATGTTCCACATCTCAAACTCATTATCTGGGCTGATATGTTGCTGTGCTTAACGGCTGGTGGCTTTCATTGTTGTTGAGACTGAGTTGCTTTCCATCAGGTCTTGTCACCAAGAAGTGCTCGAGTATACTATGTGTTGCATCGGAATTGTGCTGTTCCACGGACTTGTGCAACGGAGCCACATCCGCTGCCTCCAGCATCCTCCTCCTGATGGCATCATCAGCCATCGTCACACTCTTTCTCTGAGCTACAGATATTAAAAATATATAACATTGGTCTTCTTTCATTAACAATTTGTACAATTTAAGAAGAATAAACAGAGCCCCAGTGTGTAAAAGCTGACTGCTGGTTGATATTTGTTCAATAAAACAATATGATCAAACACTGAATTTCTTGATTCTTTGAAATTTCACGTCAACGTATACAGTAAAAACTGCTTTTCTATCAATCGTTTTTTGAGTGATGAGAAAAAATCAGGAGGTAAATGTTTAACCAGTATCACCACGCCTTAGGTTTTGTACTTCCTCCGTGAGCCCAGTGGTTAACACGTTTTTACACGTATCAATGAGAGCAGACCTTTCAAAAGTCAACAATCTTAAAGCGAAAATGTTTGCCGAGCTCTGTGTCAAATATCAAGATGCATCAATATGTTCAATGAATTGTTTTTTCATGAGAAAAAATGGTTCATCAAGGCATGTGTCTTGTATATGTCAGGCTGTTAATAGAATGCATATCTACAGATGATGTAAAATGACTAACCCCATATGAACAGTATCATCATTGTACCACTCGACAGTCAACTTTCATATATACAGATGATGTAAAATGACAAAGGAAAGATACATATTTGTTGTAACTATTTATTCTACACGTCAAACCAGCTTTGTGTAACATTTGAATATGTCTCTTTCGTAATTTCAATCTCATCATAACTACTCTATGCTTTACATTAAATCCTTCAACAAATATGGAAATATATCATAGATACGCATCAAGGTGTTTACATGTTTGGGTGTGCCACAAAAGCAAACGGGTTTCAGCTGGAATGACTAACCCCATGTGAACCGTATCATCATTGTACCACTCGACAGTCATATCCCCTCACTGCTAACATTACAGAGACAACAGCTTCTTGCACAACATCAGGAGATTACATCCCCTTCTCACTCAGAAGGTGCTGCAGGTTCTGGTCCAGGCTCTGGTCATGCTATCCATTGACTATTGTAACACCGTAAAACCCATAGAAAAATAGAAACAACTGATATTATCTAATACATTTTAGGTCCTATCATTTAAATTTGTATTTTAAATAGGTAAAGGAGGGTGTCTCAGTTAGGAAAGATGAGTCCATTTACCCTGCGGGCTTGTTTCCCCAGAAGGGATTTATGTAATGACCCTTTTCTTATTATCTTCTATATAAATTGTCAGAAATACTTTTCTTGCATCATGTATCATCTTTCTTGTTGCCATATTTTCTGCTGTAATAAACACAAAACTTAAATCTGAGTCAAGATGTAAGAACAGAAACGAAGAGAAAAACACCTTGAAGAAGCTTTGTCCCTACAACTGAATTACACTGAAAGGCATGTAATTATTCATGTATGTAGTGTCATAACTTCATCTCTGACGTTCATAACAAACCAAACCGTTGAAGGTTGAAGATTGAGCAAGTTATGGTTATTTAAAAAGTATTACTATCAACACAACGTTATGGGTGAGCAAGATGACCGGAACAAGATGGCCGCCATGTGCGGACGTTTGACTCTGTTGGCCAGCAACGCGGACGAGACATCTAGCCTTTATGTATGTCTATGGCTGCAGAGGATTGTCTTTTCAATGAAAGTCTTAGTGGCAGCATGGCATAAATATAAAAATAATGTTGTATCGCATCACCTTCCACTCTTCAATCTTGGGGGCACTCGACGGCAGGCAGGTATGCTTTTAGATTAAAAGATGCAAATGACCTTCCTTCCTATCCGACTGTGCTTTGAACAAAAAAACAGGAACAGAAAAAACATGATTTGACGTTGATACTCTTCCTTCTCAAATCTCAAATCTACTAAACAATAATCACTAGATTTTGAGTATTTTTTTAAATATGCATGTATTGTGTATTTCTGTACAGCATGTGGACTGAGACGCTTCATGTGTCCCACTGACTTTGACGTTTGTTCCAGCGTGGAGATGAGCGGCGAGAGCTTCTTCCACAGCTGATGTTTTGCATCTCTAACAGATCATCTGAGCAGAAGCGTTGCTGAACGCCTGGTCGCTTTCTCTGTTGTTGAAGCTGAGTTGACTTTCCATCAGCTATCTTCACCGATGCCTTTATGACAGTAAACTATGCAAATAAAAGGGCTGTTAAATGGACTTGTGCAACAGGGCCCCACCCACTTTAACAATGTCTTCTATCATTACATATTTGTACAACTGAACAAATAAACCAAGTCTCAAAAGCTTTTCTACAATAAAAAAACAATATAATCGACGGATAAATGCCAAAAACAATGCTTGACTACATTCAAATAAATAGTTTTTGATCGTTCTAAATATTCTTTCATCCAAGACAGAATAAGGCTAGACCTTTTTATCCTTCGATCAAGAGGATATCAGGCATTTATATGGCACACTGATAATAAAACAGTCTTTGTTGGAGAATAAACTTAAAACAATCTACATTTTACAACAAGATTTACAAGAGGGCAGAAAAGTGATCAAATCTTTTTGTATAAGTTGTTTGCAGGATCGTAAAGAAAGACACAATGGTCGAATAAATAACCCTGAGGTCATTTGACATCAAACTTATGTTTCCGGGATAGTTTTCAAATCTCAACAATCAAGGTATGAATGTCAAGCTTTTCAAATCCATTTGGGGTTTTGTGAGTTATTAGTAAAGAGAGAATTAAATAACAAGAATAATAACAGCAGCAATCATTCAATCCATTAACAGTTCCTTTATCCTCCAGGTTGAAATATTTGCCAGTTCAGTTTTTCAGTGTTTTGAATGAATCCCTTTGTTATATACATCCAACATTTTACTGCCTCAGTAATTAATCTAGAGATCATTCAGATGTCTGCCACAAAAGGATATGAATAATATTATTCAAAATTCTGCGTTTAGCTTATAAGAAAAGTTGCAGTCTAATTTGCAAGTCAAAGCCACGATGTTTCCGATTTGAACTTTTACAACTCTGGCGCCACCTGGTGGCATTTTTGCAAATGCGAAATTGCAACAGAAACAGAAACCAAAATAATTTCAAAGATTACTCTAATTTAAAATAAACAATGCTCCCTCTAGCTCATTTACTGGCATTATTTTCTAGCGTGTGTATTCCCTTCATGTAAGAAATCACTGACAGATTACTTGACATAAAAGTGCACTCTCTGACCTAAAGACGATAAGGCAAATAAAGTCACAAGGCAGAAATGGACATGAGGTTATGACTTTGCATCTTTGAGAACAATACGTCTTGAAAAAGGTAAAGTAGTAGCATCGCTGCAATGCATCAACAAAATGATAAAAATTATTATGAATTCTTATTATTCTTTTACATTTCCCTTGAGCTGATGGACCGATCACAGGAATGTAGATGCACAAATATTTGCACACCATTTATTTTGATTTAAGTTGCCCAAGTTTACGGCCAGCATCACGTTTTAGTACACAATCTAGTATCAATAGACTCAAAGGATATCATACCTATCAAAAGTTCATAAATATAAAGACAAAGTGATGAATGAGACACACGCTGCTGTCAGTGCAATTCTAATTAATTAAGGCCCTTGATGCCTTCATTGAACCCATGTGAAATAAGTATCTAATATAAGTATCTCGTAGTCGGTGAGGTACGTGGGGCCTTTGTCCAAATGTTCCCCCTTGTAGCTCCTTCAGCGCCCTGCAGGCAGGTAGATGTCCCTCTCCTGCTTCCCCGACTCCATCGTTGTTGGCGATCCACCAGAGGGGCCTTAAGATCGGGTCCCCGGTGTCCAGGACCTTGCGTGCCAGTTTGAGGACCTTTCGGGGCCACCAGAGTCTCGTGGAGCCCTGTGAACCTCAGCGCTATCTGCACCACCTGCAGGTCAACGCGCAAAGGTGAGGGGGAAATTAGGTTTATAAATGAACCATTTTTAGTTCTCTCTCTTTCTCATATATGTATATATATATATATATATATATATATGATTAACTATTAATAAAATGCATTTAGTGTACACCAGAATACAGCTATGATTCTGGAACTATGTAATCAATAAAGTAAGGAGAATATTGTAAAATCACTGTAATTTTGAAACTGTACAGCAAACAATGTACAGCTATGGTTGTATTGAATGTAATGTAATCAATCGAAATGCATGCATGTAGTACTTGATAGCACCACAACCCATTGACTGAGAGACATTCGAAACCCGAGCTACATTGAACTCACAAAGAGACCACTTCCAGGGGGCGTGGACACTAAAAAGGATGGTATCTGCAATATTAAGCTGGAGGTCTGCATCTTTTTATGCGCAGTTGTGTTGACGGACTCGTTTCAATTCCCGGTTTTAAGAGGAGGAAGAAAAAAGTGGTGTGTGTTACGCGTGTCTCTGTGTACAGCATGTGGATTAACACACATGCAGACACCGACCCTGAATCCTGCACGGACACCACGTCTTGTCCTCTGTTGTTTTTCTCTCAGAGTAGACGAGTCCTTCTGTCACATTCCTCCAGCTTAATATTGCAGATACCAAACATTTCACGGCTGATACAACATGAAGCTGTACTCATGTACTGGTGGCCATTCTTTATTTGTTACTTGTTATGTTTATTTTGTACGTGTTTCCTGTTTGAAGTTGAGTGACACACTTCTCAACTTTCCCCAGGTGTCCACAAGATGCAGCAAAGTGTGGACATAGTCCTCTCTCTGCAGCTAAGGTCTATCTAACTGTGATGATGTGCTAAAACCACAAGGTCATGCTTACAACAGGAAACCAAATATGTTCAAATACCAAAACCTGTCCATGCTCCTCCTTGTTTTACCTCACACGTGATGTGTTCATGTTTACTGGTTTCAGGCAGTTAAAATATAGTGTGTTTTGTGCCACAGGTTCCTTTCACAGGATGGCATGGTGCCCACATGCTGTTGTAAGAGTTTGATATACGTAAAAATCTTTCAACCGGCACTATTTTATATTTAGGATTCTGTTTTTACTCGCTTGGTTTCCTTCTCCATGTGGAATTAGGATGTGTTGAGGAAAAGTTAATGAGTTAATATAGTGTTCTCTTTAAACAACACCAAAGGTTTTCACTAATAGTTTTTTATCAAAGAGCATTATTTCAGGTTACTGAAAAACACAAAAAGGGAAAGAATCCACAAAGGAACTATAAATAATATAAGGGGGGTGGAGTCTTTGTCGGAATGCATACACAACAAAATTCTTAAGAGTTAATTTTCCGGTGTTTGGCAAAAGTGTTGAAGTGCAGAGTTGAAATCCCACTTGAAAAAAGATTCAACTCTTACAGAGTCAATTGTACACTTAGTAGACTTGAGCGGGTGAGCGGATTAATTTTTCCGGGTTAAATTGTTTTGATTTAACACCGACAAGATTGTCAAGACAAGAATATAAACAACAGCTTAGAGTTCAAATTGAATCTCACAGAATCAATTTAACTCTCTGAAATTTGCTGTGTATTTACAGCTTGATTTCTCAAACCCAGAAGAAAGGAGATTTTCATTTCACTTTCAGTCATGATGAATGTAGTAACTCCCTCAGGCTGATGGGAGGAGGCTTTCTGAAGAAACACAACTCGGTCTGGTGGGTTGGACTTTAAAGGGGGGGATATCTTTTCTCCAAGTGCGCAGTTGATTAAACATCGGCTCTTCCCCTCTGGTCAGGATGCATTTTTACGGAGCGCTGATCCTGTTTGTGACTTTGTCTGCGGGTAAGAAAGTAATGTTTTATTTTTTTTTTAAAAGGTTTACAATTCACGTGCCTTGGCAAGTAATATTGGTTTTATTTTTCCTCTGCTCGTTCCCCTGGTTTTGGAAATGGAATTGTTTCCAGCAATATTTCATTGAAAAATATATATATATATATTTGGAGTATGTTAAAAACAATTGTGTGTTTTTTATTGTTTCTTTCCTGTACAGCATGTGGACTGACCTGCTACCAATGTGAAGGTAAAGACTGCAGCGACGAGGCAACTTGTCCCTTCGGACTGGACCGTTGTGCCAGCACCGAGGTGTACAGTGAGTGGTTCTTTCAACACCTCAAACTCATTATCTGAGCTGATATGTTGCTGTGCTTAACGCCTGGTGGCTTTCATTGTTGTTGAGACTGAGTTTCTTTCCATCAGGTGTTGTCACCAAGAGCTGCATGAGCAGCTCACTATGTGTTGCACCGATAACGTGCTGCTCCACGGACTTGTGCAACGGAGCCACATCCGCCGCCTCCAGCATCCTCCTCCTGATGGCGTCATCAGCCATCGTCACACTCTTTCTCTGAGCTACAGATATTAAAAATATATACCAATATTTGTCTCCTTTCATTACCAATTTGTACAACTTAAGAAGAATAAACAAAACCTTGATGTGTAAAAGATGACTGCTGGTCAATATTTCTTCAATAAATAATTTGAAATAACATTGAATTGTTTATTTCTTTGGCATTTCACGTCAACATGTACAACAAAAACTGCTTTGTTGAATAATTCCAAAGTGAGATCAGGCGCTAAACATTTACACCACGTCCTTGGGTTTTGTACTTCCTCTGTGACCTCGGTGGTTAATTTTTCACACTTCATACATCATTGACAGCAAACCTTTCAAAAGGCAACAAAAAATTAGCTGAGCTGTGTGTCAAATATCAAGCTGCATCAATATGTTCAATGAATTATTTCTTTGTGCATTTCTACCTGCCAAATTATTCTTCTTTAAGAAAAATTGAGGCAATACATTCAGCAGAATAAAAGGTCTTGTACATTGCACATTGTGAAATTGTAGTTTGTTTTTTCTATACAATCTACAAAATATTTGTTTGTGTAACATTTGAAAATGTTTTATGTCTTCCGTAATCTGATCACAGAATGCACAAAAGAAACACGGATAAAAACATGAATCAAAGGGCCTCTGGTGCACCGCAGGTTTGTGGTTCGCACTGTCCATGCAGGAATTCGATTGTCTTACGATCATCATTATCCCAGTAAACAAGTGTTACGTGCCTGCAGAGCTTTCTCCTGCTATTAAGACATTTCTTCTTCATTGAACGCCATCACTTTGCTAAAAGTTGGGTGATAAATTATGGAGATTAAATAATTTTAACATTTAAATTCCGTATTAATGACCTGTGTGGCTTTTTGTTAAGGCCTTGGGGTACATTCTGGATGTGTCACTGATCAAACAATGGATAATTATTTCCAATGGATAATTATTTCCATTTTCTAAATTAAATGCGTCATTCATCATCATGATTTAGACATTTTCTATTACAGTTAAGTCTGAACAATTGACAATAAAGGACAAGATCATGTAGGGAGGCAAAAACCTGCAACGAAGACCACGAGCAGCTGATTCTGTGAAAGGCCCTCAGTAAAGTCAGCAGTTTTAGATGCAACATGATGCCGACTTCATTCATCAGATCTGATCTTTCCCCCAATAAAAAAAGGGGAAATTATAAATGCAACAAAATGAAAATAAGAATTCTCCAGAGCATCTACTTTGTTGTGTAATTACTGATCTTTCTTTTTGTTTGTTTGTTTTCGTGGTAGGTGGTTTTCCACATGAACTAGTAGCGTCCATTTCTCTAGTACCACTCGAGCATCTCCCACAGCCGCTTTACTTTCCTGCCAAACTTCTTTTATTTACTTTTCATTGCTGGGATTTTCTGATGGTGAAAAAACAGAATTTCAGAAAGCACAACAATAACGGTTTAGTTAAGCTATTAGTTGTTCCTCAAATGCACATGAACTTCCCTTCAGATGATGGAAGCCTGATTAAAAAGCAGAACATTTGCAGGGAAACCGTTTAGCAAAGTGAAACCAAAAGAGTAAAAGAGAAGCGTGTCAAAAGTTTTAAAAAACGGAGGTTCACCTTAGTTTTAAGTTTGCCTTAGCTCTTGCCGTTGTTAGGGCCAATTCTCGCTGAGGATTGTGCTTTATTAGATTAAGTTGACTGCTAGTGTTATGTTCAAAATGAAGGAATTCCAGACGAACAACGGATTACTCGGATCGAAAAGTTACAATCTAAAGAATTTAATAAAGAATAAGCATTGCGCTAAAAGGTTAACATCTTGGCCGACGATCCGCGGGCTTCTCCGATCCACAGACCACAGCGAGTCATTTGACTACAACGTGTTCACTGGGTCCCGGTTCCACCCACGAATCCCGAACAAGGGGACACACAGGTACATATGTAGACAACCAAAAAGGTGTGCTAACTATCCTATTGGTCTAACTAAGTTCTACTGATTGGGTTAGAGTTGGTGCGGTAGGCAGTGTCCACGCCTCTGGGCACATGACGTCTTCAAATGCGTTCAAGGTGGCTACGTATTTGGCGGTTTCCATAGATAAGTGATGCAATGAGGTATTACACTGAATGCTGCGTTCAATGTATCAAAGATTCTGAATGCCAATATCAGTTGTGGCGCTATCAAGTATTACATGCACGCATTTCTGTTGATCACATTACATTCAATACAATCATAGCTGTGTCGTAGCTTGTATTATTCTATTGATTAGTTTCAAAATGACAGTGATTTTACAATATTTACAATAATACTTTAATGAATACATATTTCCAGAATCATGGTTGTATTCTGGTGTACACTAAATGCATTTTATTGATAGTTAGGGTCCTGGCTACGACTAGTCATAGAGGAACCTATTGTATTTCAAGAAATTATTTACAAAAAAGTCAATCATGGTATGCAAATAGCCTAACTAGATTTTCCGCCATTTTGAATTTAGTGAAAAACACATTTTTGGCAATTTCTCCTAAACGCTGTGTTTGATTGTCACGAAACCGTCGGTGGATCATTGTGTCAATGGTGCTGATAACTCATTGTTTTGATGAGATATGGGGTAATTAACTTCGCATGGGGTGTGGCTTAAACTGCCAGATTTTTTACTTCTAAATGACTTGGCCTGCCTTCACCATAATTATAGCATGTGTAAACATTGAAGCCCTAAACACACCCTGATTTCTTCATAATTTTTGAAGAATAGAGGGCGCTGAAATTAATGGTTGAAAATCTGCCTTTTTGCCTTTAAGTTAAGTCAAATAATAAGTATTAATTGCAAACAATAACACAAATAAAGAAACCTTGTATTATGTGGTTGAGGCAAGTTTATTTACATGTCATTTACATGACGCATTTTTAACCCATAGTGTTAAAACATGGACGGACTAACAGCTGATCATTGTACAATATTTTCTTTGCATAAGAGGATGGATGCAGATATTTCACTTTACACTCTAAACAATGTGACCAATGGTTACTCAAATAAATTGAAGCAACAAAGTGACAAACAATATAATTTAGTTTATTAACAATCTAAAAAGCAGAAGCGCACCAATGCACAGATGACGACAATCATTACAGCCGTTAACCCTGAAACACAAAAACAAACAAAAATATGAAAAACAAGTTCACAGTCAAGCCCCCTTTTAGCACCTTCCAGACTTTTCTTTTGGACCGATTGGACGACCCTGTCTCCGGCAATCCCCCCAGTCTTCTGTCCCCGACCACGTCTTTACCCTGTGACTCTAATCTGTTGGTTTGCATTCTGGGAAATAAAAGCTGAAGAAGGCGGGACTTCAGAGGGCCTCTCTGAATTCATTATTTTCATAAATACTGGGGTTTGGCTGTGGGACTTTTCTAGAAACTTGATGTTGTTAAACATCCATTTTAGCTTTTTGTTTGTTCAGTGCCGGTTCTTTAAAAGCTGTATTCTCTGTAGTGACCATCAGGGGGCAACATGTAAACATCTCTTTCAGTTGAATTTAGTTTCAGTCTCTTTTGTCACTCCTAGTTCCAGAAGCAAGATGGCGACCGTGAGTCTCATCCATTCGATCCCCTCGTGAGTCATCTTGAGGCTCCTCCCACAATTACTCACCGTAAGTGAAGTGGCGGCTCAGCGGCTGACCGACACCGACCGAGTCTTCGATGTCGCTGAGTGGCTGAGCATCCTGACCGCTGCCGCCTCCTCCGGAACACCCTGAGACGAGAAGGAAGCAAATGATCAAATGTCACGTGATCCATCGATCACGCATCACGTGATCCATCAATCTCTCTTGAGCCTCCAGCGGGTCGGTGAGCCGCTCTCACCGGACTGGGTTCTCCTTGTAGTTCATATTGCTTCCATAATACCCGTTGGCGACGAGGCGTGACGATTGGCGGCAGGAAGGGGGAGTGCCGCCCTCCGCCGCGTAGGAGGAGTCCGGGGAGAGCAGGGAGGCGTTGAGGCTAAGGAGACGCAGGGATGTCACATGATGGGTTAGAGGACACTATCTGGACCACCGGATGTCCAACGAGTTCTGTCATCCGAACACTGGATAAAGTTTCATTTGGGCGACGTGTCAAAGGTTTTCACTCCAAATCACTTCATCAATCGGATGACACACGACCGACATTGAATATGCAGCGGGTGAAATAAGTATTGAACACGTCACCATTTATCTCTGTGAATATATTTCCAACGGAGCTTTCAGTAATTAAAAAGCAAGCTGGTTCAGTCACAACTGATGGTCTACAAAAAGGTCTCATTGCCAAGGTGTCACACAAGACACGTCCCATGAGGCCTGCAGGAGCATAAAGCCGTATAATAAGTATATCATAAATAGAAGCTCTTACCTCTGGTGGTGATTGGCTCCCATATTTTTCATTTAACTGTTTTAAGTCACTGCAATAATAGAAAATTAAGACAGAAAGGAAGTGAGCTCACCGGGACTTGTTGAGTGTAACCTACTTCACCAGAAGCACAAACTCTACAGCTTCGGTTTATCGCCTTCAAAGTAAAAGCGTAAAGGTAAATTGTAAAATTCAGACGATCAATCTGAAAAATTGTGGTAAAAATATAAGCGGTTTGACATTTATTCAGTGAAGTGCGGTCAGTGACGTACGTCATCAAGAAATGTAAAAAAACAAATAATCTGACTGTGGGACTTTTTTAGAAACTTGATGTTGTTGAACATCAATTTTAGCTTTTTGTTTGTTCAGTGCCCGTTCTTTAAAAGCTGTATTCTCCGTAGTGACCACCAAGGGGCAACATGTAACATGCTTATTATCCGACGGACCTTCTTGCGGTCCACGAAAAAGGTTTTTAATAGTATATTATGTTGACGCTTTGTTGCGTAAAATAAAGACCAAACGAAAAGAATCAAACGATCTCCTGTCATTCGCGTAAGAAAATAAAGTCACGTGTCTGCAGCTCAATACGGCTCAATGACAACACCGAAGGAACAACGTCACACCCCCGGTTTACAACTTCGAACTGCCGCTAGCAGACGGGCAGCGCGTCTGGAAAATGCCGGTGTCTCGTACGGAGGCGGTGGCCGAAGAGATACGTGCTGCTCGGAGTATAGCCTCGCTAAGAGTTGCCCTCTGATTGGGTTCCTGTAGTAGCTTCGCTAGCTAGCTAGCACTGATCTCTGCTTCCGTTAGCACGGCTCGTTAATGGCGCTCTCCCATGTTATTTACTTTCTGCTCGTCCCGGGTCTCTGTCCCAACTCATGACATGCACGTCCATATGTACCGTTAGCTAACCGCGGTAAATCTGCACGTCCATATGTACCGTTAGCTAACCACGGTAAATCTGCACGTCCATATGTACCGTTAGCTAACCACGGTAAATCTGCACGTCCATATGTACCGTTAGCTAACCACGGTAAATCTGCACGTCCATATGTACCGTTAGCTAACCGCGGTTAAATCTACATGTCCCTGGCACAGTGGATGACTCCTGAGCTACTGTTTTTATGGCCATCGAACTTTTCACTTCGGTAGCGTTCACAAACGAACCAGCTGGTCACTAACGAGCTCATAGGGGCAGACTTTGCTCATACTCTTTAAGTTTCCAGAACATTCCACATAGAAACACATGTAAATCTCAGAAACAGACCCAAAAACTAATGAAACATAATTAGTGATTATGAAAAAAGTAGAATAGACATCAACAAGCTGTTTTTTTATAAAATTGTTAAGACTTGTGTCAACATTTTAAAATGTAAATGGTGTCTCTAGCCGAAAGATTGGAAAAGCTGAAAAAGTTGAAGAAGTTTTGAGAGGATTTGAAAATGCACTCCATTGGAAACTATGTTAAAGAGTTGATGATTTTAATGAAAATTCAATTATAAGAGCTAGGAAGCTGAAAAGTAAGCACCCCTCTCCTGAATGAGCTGAACATTTTAATATTTGAACTGTTTAAATAGCTGAAAGTGTGAAGGAGTTGAAAGGGGGCGCGGAAGAAATAGAATAAGTTAAATTTTTAATTCTGACGTGATGTTCCCTGAGAACTTCAAATAGTTATTCTCTCCGTGAGTAAGATGTGTGTAATGGTCTCTACAGTTACTATCCGTGTTATGTCACTCAGGTGATATAATATTCTACAGACTTACAGGCTTTTTTTTATTACACTTATTGATCATCATGTCACAGCTCTAATGGGTCCCCACCTTCGATGTCCTTCCCCCTCTCCCTAGTGGAGGAGGACACAGAGGAAAGCTCTACATGGGCGGCGGCTAGAGATGAGCCGGATACTCGGCTGAAACGAGTATCCGGTACGAATAAAGCACTTTTGCCGAGTATGAGTATTATACGAGTAATAGGAGTCAATATCTGTGCTCGGATTGAATAAAAGTCCTCATTGGGTAGCTGTCTGTGTCTGCGTTCTGTGATTGGCTGGTAGCCACAGTGCCCCTCCCCTACACACATACTGTTTCTGTTGCTGTGTAACGCTCGGCTCACACTCACAGCTCTCTCTCCCTCTCTGTCGTCACGTTCGCGGGTCTTTCGCCATAAATTTAAAGGATTTCTTCGGCTTCAGATTTTTTTTTTTTACTTCGGTTGTTGTTAACTAGTAGAGTTTAGGTAAACGTGGGGTTTATTAAGACGTGGTTCGGAAGAATGCGACTCAGGTT